>NW_006238952.1:155113-170493 GCF_000226075.1 Solanum tuberosum
CAGAGGAAGAAGCACCGAGCCTGCGTCGGCGCATACCAGCTGTAGCGGCGGCAGAACCACGGGGTGCGGCGGCCCCTGGGCGAGTGGTGGAGGAGGAGGTGGATTGGGAAGAAGAGCCTCGCGCCATTATTTGGGGTGGTTGGTTATGGGAGAGAAAGTGTCGAAGAGTGTGATTATTATGATGAAATTTGAGGAAATGATGAGAGAGGGGGTCAAAGTATAATTAAATGGGAAATTAGGGGTGGTTAAAATGACGTATGAGTTTGATTATTTTTTTTGTTTTCATCTGGTGTTCGGAGCTCACATTTGGAGCTCCGACTAAATCTGAATAACACACTGCAGGGCTCATTCGAAGGTGGCGCTCCCAACAGAATTTTCGTCAGAACTCGAACTCGAAATATCCGATTAAGGGTGAAACATTCCCAGTGCACCACAACACACATCGGTGATGTATGAGTTTGATTAGTTAGGTTGGTGGTTTTATTTTCTTTACATGAAATAAAGCATAGTGCACAACAACACAAGATACTTCAAATGGTTTGTAGAGTCCGTAAAAGCACCCCGATTTATGGATCTTTCGATTTGAAAAATTAAATTAAGAATCTCGAATTAGTTCTTCCGACTTACATATATTTGAGAAATATTAGTAAGGATATATTAGAATTTATATGTATATTATATTTAAATAGAGAAGCTTTCGATTATTACAATGGTATGTGAGCTATGATTCACTTGAACAAATTACAATATCTATTTAAAGGCCAACACTTCTCTTTTATCCAAATTATGATGTATCCAATGCATGCATACTTTTAGAAAATATTGAATTAACATATCAATTTTTTATTTTTTTTAGTTTTAGTTTTGGTATAGCGATTTTTTGATATGATATTTCATAAGTTACAAGTAAGAATATCCTTTGAAAGACGAATAGCCATGATTAAATATTTTTGCTAATTTTAAGGAGATTTATAATTCTAAATAAATATTTTACTAGTTTTAAAGACAAATGTATAGAGCCTAAATAAAAGGAAATTGAATTTAATTTTTATACTTTAGACGAGTATAACTCCTGAAGGGTCATGTGGTGCACTATATACTAAAGGGAAAAAGGCATAAATTTCCCCTTGAACTTGTTCTGAAAAGTCAGTTACACGCTTAAACTATCATAGTGACCTATTACACACCTATACTATTCAAAAGTGAATTTTCTTACCCCCCTAAAACTGACGTGGAAAAAAAATAAAACAAAATAAAAAATAGGCGCGTCAGTTTGAAATTAAAGTAAAAAAAAGTTAGGATCCTCTTTTCCACCCCACACCTCTTCTTCTTCATTCTTTATTTTTTATCACAATCTTAAAGCACAATTTTTTTTATTCACAATTAGGTTAATTCCTATAGATTTGTTAGTGAATAATTGTATTTTATCTAGAATTTTTTTGACTGATTGTTTCTATCTTTTTCATTTTTTTGATTTTGTTAAAGAATTTTTGATTGTTAATCAATTTTTTCTTTTGGTGGTAGTAGCAACTTTATGGGTTTGGTGGTGATGGGTGAAGAACATTAAAAGAGGTAATTGAAGGTGGTGAAGAAGAAAAAATTGATATTGATAATGGTGGTGGTGATATCTGGTGTTGGGTGACAAAGAAGAAGAAGAATTGAAGGTGATATAGTGGTGGTGAGGAACAAAATCAATAGTGAATGTGGGGCTGGATATGATTTTTCGATGAAATGAGAATTGAAAATGAGTGGGATTAGTGATGAAGAAGATATAATTATTAGAGAATTAAAACAATTAATTAGGGATTAGTTAGAGTGAAATATAGTTAACAAAAGAAAAGTTAATTAATAAAGAAAAGAAAAGAAAAAATTATAATTTATGACATGACGTTGATGCAGCGCTGATGTGGCAGCAAGTGTAATACACCACATAACGTGAGAGTGGTGTTACACGTCTCAGGGTGATAATAATTCGTTTTTGAGTAATTAAGGTATGTAATAGATCACCATGATAGTTTAAGTGTGTAACTGACTTTTCGGGACAAGTTCAGAGGGAACTCTATGTCTTTTCCCTAAACTAAATTAATGATCTTTAAATCTACCTCCTAGCTGCATAAATAGATTGACACTTAAGAAGTTCTAGATGAAATACAAATAGTAATTTCCGTTCTAAATTTTTTGGAGGTAATAAAAGAGGTATACAAAGATGTTTATATGATTATTTTCCCAAGTGCATTACTATACTACGCGCAAATATTAAGTAAGTATGTATTATTTGGTTGTTACTTGTTAGTGGGTATTTGTGCACTTTATGGATTGCTCGGAAAACGAAATTAGCATTTGGTTTGGAAAAAAAAAATTTAAATCAAAAAATAAAAGTCAAACATTTTTAAGTAAAAAAAATAAAAAATAGGGAAATTTTACTTTTGATTTTTAACTTTTTTAAAAGTCATTAAACTTATGTTAAATTATTTTTAACCTTGACAAATACTCTTAAAAACATAAAATAACTTAAAAATAGATTTGACCAATTTTTTTAAGTCCACCAGGCTCTAAGTGACCTCACTTAACATATCAATACTTGGTAAGTGGGTCATTAACTCATTATTACTCCCTCTATTCACTTTCATTTATCACTTATTTCTAAAAATAGATGTTTATTTTTACTTATCACTTTTGACATGTCAAGAAAACATAATTTCCCCCCTCATGTTTTACCCTCAACATTAAATACTTATTCTTCAAATTATTAGTGAAATACAATATCAAATGTATAACTAATATACATTCTATTGTGTATTAAAGTGTAATTGCTAATACCATGAATTTTTAGGTATTAACAATGCAATGGTATTAATGCATGCATTAACTCAATTAAAAGCCCAATTGCTCTTCAATAGCTTTTTATATCTTTTCCATCATAATGGTGAAGGGTATCTAGGTAAATAATTTTTTTAATGCAATACATTCTATATTTAATGCATCAAATCAAACAATGCATAAAAATAATCTATGTATAATTAATGCAAATATAACTAATACATACATTGCTAATACAAATATTATTAATATACTCTATTTAATATTATTTTTATATACTCTACTAAACGAGCTCTAATTACTTTCTAAATTGTATGCCAAGTCAAACAACGAGAAGTTAAAAGTGAACTGAATGAGTATTTTAGGTGAAGTAAATAACAAAAGGGAGAGAAAATGAAGGAAATATGCCCATAAGTACTCTTCTTCAGTGGATTCAACGTGAAGAGAACTCAAAAGTTGATCAATAATTCTCAAAGAATAAGGGGGCATACATTGGCCATACCTCATAGACACCTATCCATCAATATTCAAGAATTGTGGAATTTTTTCAAGATTTCAACTTGAAATTTGTTTTCAATTAGGTAATTTCTCTACCACTTACTCGAATTCAATTATAGATTACATATTTGGGAGGTACTATAAAGTGGTAGTCACCATTTGATTTGAATTTCATACTAGCTCTTGAAATGGGTCTGGTTAATTAGGGTTCTTGAAAAGGGGAAAAGATGAAATTATGATAAAGGTGGAGGTTTTGGGTGTTCCTATTGATGGGACAGATTTAAAATCGAACTTTGTAAGTTAAAAATAAAGAATTTGCTCCAAATGATTGTTAAGGAATTTGATTGGGTTTGAACATAAGTGATGAATTTTGGGGTAAATTATTAGATGAACCTACGAGTTATGGATGAAAGTATACAATATTTTTGTAGTAAAATTGTTGCCTATTGTATGATAAAAGGTAATAGTGGGCTATGTAAAGGCTACACCCTGCGGGTTGAGTTGTTGGAGACTTGTGGTACTTCGATTAGCTAGGAAGGTACCAAAGATATGGAAAGCTAAAACCTTATCCACCGTTAAGGCACAACCTTAATTAGTCACTTGTTTCTCCTAAAAGAGTCAATATAGTTTACTTGATATATGTGAATATGTCCTTCATTTTCTACATGCCAAACACATGACGATATGTCGAATATGGTAAAATATCTATATTCTTGTCCCACTTAAACTTTCTTGTCTTCACGTCTTACGTCTATTTATTGAAGTCTCAATATTCATATTACTCCTTCGAGTTGAGTACTTATAATGTTTCGCATGACCGTAAATGTCTTTACTCGAAATCCTTACAAGTCATATGGTATATCTGTCTCGTGTTATAAATGAGAATAAATGGCCATATCACAGATCCGCGTGTATATTTGATTTCATTGACAACATAGGCATAAAATAAAACCAAGAACTAACGCTATCATAATTAGATAGCATGATTAAAGAAGCCAACTGTTATACAAATATCATACTTGAGAGTAAAAATGATTTTATCGTAATCTACTTGTCATAGGCCTTGAAGGCATCACTTGATAAAATCTACCCTTATCGAGGGGAGGGTTTCATAGGTTTTACTTGACACACATGTGCGACGTGATTCTATGCACATGATTGAGACTAGACCATTATAGTGAGCCTAAAGATTGTGGTGTACCCACCCTTGTGGCATCATTTGATTTGGAGTCAACAGGAATGTCATGCACTGGTTCCCCTGACTCGAGCCAATATATGACATATATGTCCTGCGGGCAAGACCCTCATATGCGAGCCCACAACGGATTAAAATTATGAGTATGAAATCATAATCATAAGTATTTATGCAACACATGCCATACATTAACATAGATCACCTTTGTTAGGCCATCATATGATCATTTGTATTAAAATTTCCACAGGACACCACCTAGGCAAACTATTAGGTGATCTAAAATAACGAACAAGGTATAACACATTATATGTTAAGCAAATGGATGTCAAGTATTCTTTATTCATACTTCTAGTTATAATTTGAGTATGTCGATGCCCTGCTCGATCATACGTCATTGTATAGCTACGAATTCTATTAGAGGGTTCATGGAGAGTGTTAAATTATCATGTGTAGTAATAGTCTTAGTTGTTTATTGTAGTTGTGCGGCTAGATGTACAATATTGTTTATGTATAGTCCTTTAATATCGTCTTATGAATAGTAATTTCTCTCCACTTAGTAAAGGTCAATTGTATAACATGTGTTCATAGAGTTCTTGGCCACCCCCTCTTGGCTCGGGGCGTAACAAAATGGTTGGAAGTTAAAAGAGAGAGATGGTAGCAAATATTTTTTATATTTTAAATAAAAATAATTTGAAGAGAGAGGTGGGCATGAATAGGAATTTTTTCCTATTTTTGTGCAAAATAGATGAATGGCTTTTATATGCCAATTCTTTTTAGGCTTTTATTTGTTAAATATTTATTTGGCACCAATTTAATCTAAGAGTTGTATATATGTGTCAATTCATCTAAAAAATAGACAAGTTTGGGGAGGACCAAAAGTGCACCAATATTGCAAACATGAGGACTATTAGTGCTCCATGTGAAAATTTAAAGGATTATTTTGAGTCTTAACCTAAGAATAAGGGACTAATTTGGACTTTTTCTCAAGGATTTATCATTGTGCTCTGATTAATTGCAATAACTTGTTGAGTTTTCTGGTAGGGTGTAAGGTATTGATGATCCGCTGAGTAATAAACCCAACTCTCAACGAAATGTGGAGGCTAAGCGAATCCATTTTGGGGGAAAATGAAGAGCAACAAGATAATCTGTTTGGTGACCAAGAAGCCCTCTGCTCTGTTTCCCCTTTACAGGTACTGTTTTAATGGACAAGATCCAATTTTTTTTCTCCTAAAACCCAAGTTGATGATTTATGGTGACTTTCTGGATTTTGATTGTGCAGAGAGTTTATGGTTTCGCGGCTTGTCTTCTCGCTGGCTTTATTTGTATGTTCCTGGTATGACCACTTATTCAGTTGTTGTAATCATTCTACTGCCGTTTTCAGTGACAAATTCTTCAGCTGATTGTTGTTTTTCTCTTTATTTTACTTTTTGCATGCAGTCAATGATTGTGTTCATCAAGCCCATTAAATTTGCCTTGTTATTTACTTTTGGCAACATGTTGGCCATTGGAAGGTATGCCACAATCTGCTTGGTTATAGAAATATGAATTGTTGGAACTTGGTTGTTGCCATTTTAAAATTGTTAAAGATTCGGTTTTACTTCTACTTTGCATTGTGAAAAATGAATTCTGCGGGATATATTGTTTTGAAGGAATCAAAATGAAGTGAAGGTAAGATTTAAGAAGAAGTGCATTTTAAAGTCAAAATATGACTCTTTTCTCCATTTTCTTTCATTTCCCTTTATTTCCTCTCATTTCTAATTCTAGCCAATTTATCCCTATGTCTGGTTGCTAGAAGGTCGGGCTTAGAAATAGAAATGTGTCTCTCAAACCAATAGCAGCAAATTGCTTTTGCATGGAGTTGCTCAAAAATTTCCAATTCTTCAAGTATAACTAGTTTTTTAGTATCTGGGTAGATTTATGTTGTTGTATGTAAGCCATGCGTTTGAATTTCATTCATCTTACAGTTTATTGTGTTTTGAACTTGGATATTCTCATTGCAGCACAACTTTTCTCATTGGACCTATGCAGCAACTTTCAATGATGATGGATCCAGTTCGTGCCTATGCCACATACATGTATGTGGGATGTGTTGTTTTAGCTCTCATTTGTGCACTCTGGGTAAGTGTCTTTTCTATACAATGGATTATCTATTAGAGTGATCCTCTTCCTAAATAGTAGTGCTAAATTAGTAACATAAGATGGATTATATATTAGAGTTCACTTCCTCTGATAAACAAGGAAATCCAGTACTCTTTTCTTTAATTTGCACTCATCTTTTTTTGGGCATGTCACAAATCAGTTGCTCTCCTCCTTTTTGAAGGAAGACAATGCGATAATTCATACACTGCAGTAGAGATGTCTTCTTCCTTGCCTAGTCTCCTTTCCAAGGTGAAGGTTATCGTGTAGGAGTTCCTTCTTTCTATGAGGAAGTTGTAGTTATAGGTAAATAAATGTAGTGTTGTTAAAAATCCAATACAAGGAAAAATTTATTATGCGTCCCAATATTCTTTTTTCTTAGATAGATAAGAGATCAACTAAACTAATGGTCATCCCTCCTCTCATTTCTGCTTGAGAGAAGATATCTAGAAAGTAGAAAGATATTATTATTATTATTATTGTTATTATTATTTATGGCCAGTTTGACAAGAAACCCTCTCTTGATATGAGAGGAAGATGACTTACATAGCGAGATAAATTTTGCTTAATAGTAGTTTTAAGGTGTTGATGTTGAAAATCTTATCCTAAAAGCGTATTATTTTCTTGCTATGTGATGCAAAACATTGATGTCCCTTTTACTGCCCTTGTTGCTGCTTCACATGGTCCAAGTATCAAAGATATATGTCACTATTCACTCTACCTTGTTGTGTTACGTGCATTGATCATAGTTATCTGAAGTACAATCTTTCTTCTGTTTATTGTTTACGTATTTCTGCAGATCCACAGTAAGATTCTGACACTACTTGCAATCATATGCGAAATATGTGCCCTTGTCTGGTCAGTTGCTTAACTCCTTATCTATCTAGCATAGTTTTTCTTGCATGTACTGTTTTTATACAATCTACATCCTTTTTTAACCTTATAAGTTACATTTTATCCCAAAAGTAGGAAAGGAGATGACAGGGTTCTAGTGTTAGGATAAAGCTATGTGTTTCCATCTTAAATGTGAAGTTGAAATTCAAATTTAAATGCACAAATTACAATAAGGAATTAAGGGGAAAATGTTCTAACAAATGTCTTATTTGTGGTTAATAGACCATTCTTGGTTGCTTGCCGACCAAAGCTGGGTCAAAAGTATCATTAAAAACTTGATTTTTCTTTATGGATATCTCAGCATGGTCATAGTAGTACATGAGGTACGAAGGCATTTATCAATTAATGCAAAGATAGCACTCAGATCCGCTCAACCTCTCCGTTGAAGTTACATCACCACTTCAACTTATTAGTATACTTGATTTTATTGTTTCAATCATTTTATACAGGTTCTTTCAGCAAAACTTTTTGGTGCCTAAACCTGCCATACATATGTCATGTCGACCTGAAATTAGTTATTATTAGAAAGTGCTAAAAAGGGTCTCCATCTGTGATTTCTTAGCACCCATAGGTCAGATGGTTTTATGCTGAAATAGGTAAAAGAATAGAGATAAGGGGGGGTTGGTATATTTGGAGCACTTATATGTCAAAGGGAGGACGTGGGTGGGTTTCTTTCGCTGTTTTGATAGGTTGAGGCAGTCCAGGCCACCGGATTGAGGATGAATGGGAAACTGGAGATATGGATGGTTAAAATGCTGCTTAACAATGTTGAGATTCCATGATCAGGTTTTCTTAGTACATGCCAGTAAATCTTGAGTAAGATTGATGAGTTAATTTTCACCTTCAGCTTTCAACTCGTTGAAGCTTGAGGTATTCTCAGTAATTTTGTAAGGAATGTTCAGACTCTGACTTATCCAAAAAAAAAAGCATCTCTAAAATCTGGTTAGTTCATTATGTTCATGCCACTATATTTGGATAACAAAGTCAAAAACTACTCTCATCATTTTCTCACTTTTCCTCACCTAACAACCGAACTTAGCTTCAAAGCTTGAACTGAAGGCTTTAGAAGCTAATTAATGCGTAGACAACACTGCATCGTCTGTTGTACCATTTTAGAGGAGAATTTGAGTTAAGAGACTAGTCCAAAATAAGGAAGTGACCAATCTTTCTGTGTGGAAGGCAGCGAAGAGATGGTAAGGCTTTGAAGCTAGTACATTAGAAAGGGTGAGAAAGGAATTGACATAGGGTGGTAGATGGGCAAAAGAGCAACGCCCACCTGCACTTTGTGCAAAACTGAAAGCTTAACGCAACTGACTAGATATTGAAAAGGCTTATGATCATGTTAATTGGAATTTCTTGCTAAAAATTCTGAAAGACATGAGTTTTGGAGAGAAATGGATTGGCTGGATACAGTATTGCATCTCAAATGTAAGATTCTCACTCATTATAAATGGTAAGCCTGAAGGATTTTTTCAATCGCATAGAGGTCTTAGACAGGGAGACCCTATGTCACCTTTTTTGTTCCTACTAACTATGGAGGCTGAACCACATGTTCAGAACAACAAAGGTAAATGGCTGGATAAAAGGGTTCAATGCTCAAATAGGGAGAGGTGATGATCTGGAAATTACACATCTTTTCTATGCAGATGATGCCCTGGTTTTTTGTGAAGCAGAAGTGGCACAAATCAGACACTTGAGAGCAATCCTTACAATATTTCAGGGCATTTCAGGGCTTCATGTTAACTGGTCGAAAAGTTTCCTCTTCCCAATTAATCAGGTAGACAATATACAAAGTCTAGCTGAGAATTTGGGATGTCAGATAGCTTCTCTTCCCACGAAGTACCTGGGTTTGCCTTTGGGGGACAAAAATAAGGAGTTGGAGGTATGGAATGAGGTGATGGAGAGATGTGAGAAAAGACTCTCAAGATGGAAAAGTCAGTACCTATCACTGGGGTAGGTTGACTCTTATCAAGTCAGTTTTAGATGGGTTACCTACCTACATGATGAGTCTATTTCCAATACCCAAGAGCATTGTGAAGAAAATCAACAGAATGAGAAGATCCTTCATTTGGCAAGGGAACAAAGAAAAAGAAAGGCTACACTCACTTTGAGCAGAAAACAAGGTGGCCTTGGCATGAGAAATCTTAGCATCCAGAATAATTGCTTGCTACAAAAATGGCTATGGAGATTTTGTACTGAAGATGGAGCCCTATGGAGAAGATTCATAGCAGGGAATATGGCTTGTTTAGCCAATGGACCACTGAGGAGGTGATGGGGTCGTTTGGATGCTGTGTGTGGAAGACCATCAGAAGGTTGTGGCCACAGTTCAATAACAATATTTATATTAGTGTGGGTAATGGTCTGAAAACAGATTTCTGGAATGAAATCTGGAAAGGGGATGATAGCCTGAGGAACTTATTCCCAAAACCTCTACACCTTGAGCTTACAAAGATCTGCTACTGTTGCTCAAGTATGGAGCCAACAAGGGTGGAACTTAGTGTTCAGGAGGGCTTTGAATGACTGGGAAATTGAGGATGTGGCCAGGCTACTAGAGGTGCTAAACACCCCTCCAGCCATATCTCAAAGAAAGGATAAACCAATTTGGAAGTTACATAGCAAAGGAATGTTCACAGTCAAATCCTGCTACTGGAGGATAAATGTCAATCAGTCAGTGACTAAAAAATGGCCTTGGAAGCTAATGTGGAAGACAAGAAGCCCATTAAAAGTAACATGTTTTGTCTGGTTGGTCATAAGAAAAGCTTGCCTTACACATGAGGCATTACAAAAAGGGGGATGCAGTTTTGCTCAAGATGCTTTGTGTGTGAGCAGAAAGCAGAAGTAAATAATCATTTGTTCATTCACTGTAAAGCAGCTTCAAAATTGTGGAATATGCTTTTGTGTATACTAGGGGTTAGCTGGGTGATGCCAAAGACAACCATGGAGCTCCTTCATAGCTGGACAAGAATTGGCAACAGAGGGAAAAGTGGAGATTGGTGGAAGACTATTCCAGCCTGTATATGGTGGACTCTATGGAAAGAAAGGAATGCTAGATGTTTTGAAGGACAAAATGATAGTTTTCAGAAGATAGAAATGAAATGCTTAAGTCTTTTATTATTTTGGTGTAAGCAAGAGTTGGTAGGGGAAAGCATAGAGATGGTCGATTTTAAAGGAAATTTGTAATTCTGTATGGCTTTTTGAGGGTGTGCCCACCACCCTGTGGGATGTAAGTTTCCAATTCATCATCCCTTGGATGATGAATTTTTTGTGAATACAAAGTTACCCTTATCTAAAAAAAAAAGGTTATCAAGCAGCAATGAGAGTTGATGTTCTGTTTCCACCTTATGGCGAATTAGACCAACAAAGAAAGCAACCCTAGTTTTTAAAGACTACCTACTCCCCCTTTTATTAGATTTCAGTGTGCTACTAGTCATCGTTATTCTCCGCTAACCAGTTTATCTGCCGTTCGCGATCATGCTTTATTTTCTTTTACAACAACAACAAATCAGTGTAATCCCACAAGTGGGGTTTGTGGAGGGTAGTGTTTACGCAAACCTTACCCCTACCTTGCAAAAATAGAGAGGTTGTTTCCGATAGACCCCCGTCTCAAGTAAAGCATATCAAAGCAGGTTTGAAAAGGAAATACAATAGTAAAAGAATACAAAAATGAATGTCACTATGCCTAAAATAATGGGGAAGAGAATGGTATCAACAACAAGTAATACAATAACTTAAATGAAGGAGACAATAAGTAAAAATAAAATCAAAGAATAAGATATTAAGAGAGTAATAATACCAACATTGATAAGGAAACTAAACAACACTTGACTACCTACTAACCCTTTTTCCTAATTCTCAACCTACATATCCTCCTATCTAGGGCCATGTCCTTGGTAAGTTGCAGGTGTGTTATGTCTTGTCTAATCACTTCTCCCCTATACTTCTTCAACTAACTCTACCTCTCTTCAGACTTGCTATAGCCAACATCTCACAACTCCTCATTGGGGCATCTCATCTTCACATGTCCAAATCATTTTTGCCTCGCTTCCTTTATCTTGTCCACCACAAAGGTCACTCCCACCTTGTCTAGAGTATTCTAGTTCCTAATCCTATCTTTTCTTGTATGCTACACATCCATCTCATCATCCTTATTTCCACTACTTTCATCTTCTAGAAGTGCGAGGTTTTGAACGGCATCTTTTTAAGTCTTGGTGGGACATCTTTATCACAAACAACATCGGATGTGAGCCTCCATGTCATTCACTCGCTCTAATACGATGTGTAACATCATCTTCAATCTCTCCATTTCCTTGGATTATTGACCCAAGGTACTTGAAATTTCCTCTCTTGGAAATGACTTGCGTATCAATCCTCACTTCTACATCTGTCTCGTGAGTTACGTCACTAAACTTTTACTCCAACGACTTTGTCTTAGTCTTGCTCAACCTGAACCCTTTTCAACTTGGAAAAAAAGAAGACATGTGAAGCTTTAGTTTGTTACCAGCTAGAGCTCCTGCCTTTTGATTTTGTTTTATTTCAGAAACTCCGGAGCGGTTTCTCCTACTTGCTATTTCATCTTTATCCAAAATCACCATTAGCAGGCATAATTAAAACAGTCCCAGCATAGAATTGATAAGTATAAGGGTTGAATCAGTTAATTTTGGTAGTTGAAACTAACTTACCCACTGTATTCTACCACTGGTAGCCAAACCCAACTTGTAGTGAAGCTGCTTCAACCAGAGAATGAACAAATTCCTTTTTCCACCCCAGCTCGTATGCATCCAGTACACTGGCACCCATTTCTCATACCGGCCCATCACTCCTCTTCCTCTGCACACACGTCAGTATACAGTATACTCCACTTGATTTTGTAGGTCCTACTTAAGACAAATGTGGTGTTAGCTTGCTAGGTGATTCCTATACACTTGATAGAAAGTGATCTTGAAGAGGAAATGTTTTCTTGTTAACAGATATATGCACTTCATACATTATCTGAAAATTAAAGAAACTGAGAATTGAGAAAAGAATTGTTTTGAAAATGATTTGCTTGGAACTTCCCAACAACCGACCAGAGTTATCTTTACTATTTTGCTATATTGCTTGGTTTTCAGGTACAGTTTAAGTTATATTCCTTTTGCCAGTAGAATGGTTTCAAATGTCGCAATCCGCCTTTTTGACACTGAAATCTAGTGGATTCAATGCTGAAGCAACATCACTCCAGTATATTTTTGAGTGCTGGACTCTAGTCTACTCAACTTGGAAGAGGTGCTTCCCTGCCGATTATTTTGAAGAGATAGATAATTCTTTTTGGTTTTCATCTGATGACAGACGGAACTCCACTTTTCAAACAGGTGTGAATGAATTCGTTTGGACAGTTAACTTTTATGCTGACATAGGTTGTACCCTCTGGTTTCTTTTCATTTCAGAAAGTTATGGTTGCTTTCTTCTTTTGCTGCCTTGCTCACCTCATAGTTTCCCCATGCCATGATTGACAAATGATTTCATCCCGCTCCCTCACACAGCAAATCTAATCATTGCTGAATCAAATCACACTCTTGATGTATATTTGTTCTACTTTGTTCTGTTGTCTTTCAACTGTTATGTTATGTTTTGCATTTTGAACAAATATATCTATTCTTTCTGATATGTAGTTGCTTATTACATTGGGAATGACTGGATAATAAAAAAGGCCATGTTATTGTTTCTTAGTTGTTCGCTGTGCATACGTCTAATTTCCGAAACTTACATAGCAAGCAGTACTAAATGGTCCATCCCAGACCCCATATGATTAATGGCTAATGTTTTCCTCATGCCCCACTCGGGCGAATTTATAGCCTTGTTTATGGTTCACGTGAATCCACGGTCATTGCGCCAAATTAGGTATTTTATGTACATATTTCCTAGAATTGTTCTATATTATCTGCTAGCACCCATGTTCTAAAAATGTAAAATGATGCACTTGGTTGAATGTTGAGTCAGTTATCTAAAGAAATATGAATCAATCCTCACTTAATATATACCTACTTTTTTCTCCTTATTTAGTGGTGCACCCACTCCTAACTTACAGTACTGAGATTGCTTCAGAAGTTAGCAAAGCTAGTGATAGTTTTCAGTTATTGAAAAATTCATTTTATTTCATCTTTTCTTTTTCCTGAAATTTAACTATTGGAGTCATCTCAAATCCTTTAGTAGGAAATATGTATGTACATATACGATGGAGGTGTATATAACCTTTTCTTTACAAATTTGTTTTTGGTTTTATACTTTTTTTGTTACTTCTAATTTTACATGTAAGACATGAAAATGTGTGTCGCCTAGTGGTCAATAACATGTTCAAAATTCAGTGGAGACAAAAAACATTAGATGATTCTTCTCATCTGTTCTAGTCTTGGCGGACAGAGTTTTACCTGGTTGTGTTTGCATGATCATCATCTTTCTTTTCAAATTTAAAGGGTCATAATCAAGATGAGTGCTACACAATTATGTTTGCTACATCTCAGGATCCATATAACCTGCAAAAACACCAATCCCGTACTGCTTTCACATTTTATACGTTTGAGTTTTGGGTATTTATATATGTAAAATTTGTTGGTATTATTTATGTCAAGGACAAGGTCTCTTATTAAACAAATTAACGTGCTAGGTCTCGAACCTTTAAGTTTCAAATTAGCCTGATATTTTAGTGGAGAAGGATAAACGAACGGGTCCATTATCCCTGAATTTTGAATGCTGCAATTCATAATTCTAAAGGTACAGTCAGAAACTTTGTTCATATACTTCCAAAGCTACAAGAGCTTTTTCAGTTCTAACCCATGATTCATCCCTTTATAAGGTTATATTGTTCCATTTATTATTATATTGTTCTTTCAGGGAAGTGACAAAATAATTTACCAGTTAAGGACAGTGATCATTTAACTGATATGTACTACTAGTCATAATTTTTAATTATTGCTAGTGTCTCACTTATATTTTATTTGAACTGATTTGTTTAATTTATTGGATATTCTATGGCTTTGCCAATGTAAGTCAACAATACTACAGTAAATGATTAGTTGTACAAATTGCCATATTTTATTTCTCTTTAAATAATAGATTAATCAAAGTCTTCTTGTTTATTTAACTAAAATAATAAAGTACTCACATAAATTTAAAGATCTTTTGAGCATTGTAATTAAATGAGACAGTAGTTTTTTTAATGGATTCGTTCTCTACGACTGTATTCTTTTTCATTGATTTTGTTTTTTTGACGGATTATTCATTTTGGATCTTGACTGTGACGCCGTTAAGATGCTTCCATTTTTTTTTTAATTCCTAATTGTTTGTTGTTAGTAAAAAGATAAGTTAAGAATTCACGTCAGAGATATGTTAGAAAATATCCTTTAAATAAAAATTGAAAGATAAAAATAAGATCAATGAAGAATTGTCTTGTTTGTTGATAGTAAAAAATAAAAATTTATTGCTAAGTTATAGTTAATTAATACACATTCTAAAGCACGTGATTGTGAGGGGAAAAAGACTTGGACAATCGTTGCAAGTTATAGTTACTTAATACACTTACAACGAATGCTTCTGATCGTAACAAAAAAATGCACAAGCTTTTGAACTTAAGTTGAAAAATACACGGTATTAATAATTAATTAGTAAATGTAAGCAATTAAGAATAATATTTAAACAAACTGAAACCATTCTGACGATGAATTTTGAAGAACGTGAAGGACATATTTTCTTTTACTTATATGACTAATATTCTACCAACACATAAAAATGTAAATTTAATTATCTGAAGCATCGCCGAATGGGATTTGGGTGGGGGGGGGGGGGGGGGGAAGCAAGCAAAAAC
>NW_006238952.1:170742-186529 GCF_000226075.1 Solanum tuberosum
GGGTGGGGGGGGGGGGCAAAGGCAAATCAAAACTTTATAAGCTCTATGGGTTCAACCATCGAGGTTCTTAGCATTAAACCCGTTATATTACTAAAGTTATGACTTCATGGATGCTATTTATTGCAATTTTAGAAAATTTTTACACATAAAAATACTAGAATCAGATGAATTCACAATGCAATGGATTAGTTCAAAATTACCTTAAGCAGAATATACTAGACAGTAGACACTGCAACTGTTCAAGGAGTTGTAGCATTACATACAAACATTCCAGTTGTAGTTTTTGCTATATGACAAACTCGATGCTACACAAAATGCGAATGTTTACAAAAAGAGTTAAATTTACCATCATGTACAAAATAAAATTCACCCATGAGCAATTTTGCCAGCTTCATGATGATCATTCACAAAAATAAGCCATGTCAAGATAACCGTCTTAGTGTTCAGAAAAATTAGTAGAGGGATAAAACAGTTGTGGGCTATAAAAGCTCACTCAACCTACTCAGCCAATATTGTTCTTGATCCTTCGCCTCCTTGATGTCCTGCTGAACTTTTTCACCCAGTATTTCAAATGCTTTGACAGACCTTTGCACCTCTCCTGCTCGGCTTTGGGCCTCTCGCAAGCGCCTTTCAGTCTTTTTGAGTCGTTTCTCTGCTGCTAAGACCTCCTTGTTCCTTTCTACCAAATCCTTTCTAGCTGCTTTAGAGACGAGCATGGTAGTCTCTCTTAACGCCATTAGTAAGGAAGACTTTTTCTCCATATCCTCCTCTTTAGAGATCTCATCCAGATACTGTTGCAGCCAAGCTACATCAAGCTTGGCATCCACAGCATCAGAGACTACAGATCTCATAGCTTTAATGGAAGAAATACTAACATCACCGGTTTTCAGCCGCCCGACAACATCACTAACAACATCAAGCAGGGAAGCTCTGGCAGCCAGTGATTTACATTGACAGTTGACTGTAATGTCACCATACTTGGCAAAAATGGCAGCAAGTATAGGAGCACTGCTCACTTTTACTTTATAGCCACGCACATCCACCAGCTCACTGGACACATCACCATCTTCGGGCGACACCTTTATAGTTGTTGTCAAACTCCTTGGATTTTCGTCTACTCCAGATTCTGAACCTTCAACCTTGATCCCTTTATTTTGGTGCACTCCTTTTGGAGTTGAATTATGCTGCATGGTCCTTCATAAAAAAATACTTCGTTTAGCTCAAATTCCATTTATTATCATGCAAAGGGGGTCTAAATGTGATAAAAATAACTTACATTGTTGGAGTCATCGGATCGTCAGTTGCTTTCCCCTGCCAAAATTTTGAGCATAGTCAGGTGTTATGAAGTAAATACTAAGATTAACTTTTTCAAATTTTTATCACTTTGCCATGCATGCTTTCTAGGTTCACTTTGTACTAAACTTCTGCTGCAGTTTGCCATTCACAATGACACTCTGTGAACACTTTTAGAGACCAAAATGGTTGTCATGCAGGGTGAAAAGGACTAATTTAGCAAGGCAAAATAAATTCACGTGAACGTGAATCTTCGCTTATAACTTCTCTTTTGAAAGTTTTAATTACAAGGAAGGGCTATTTCGTTCTTTCAGAAGTCATTATTTTCTTTCAGATAATGTGATTGGATCTTAGTGCTTAGAGATGGCAAAGTGTAATGTTTAGTTAGAAGGAGATGACAACGTACAACGTAGCAGAACTTAGATGACAGTGTGAAAAACCCTCTGAAATAAGATGACTACAGAAGAGAAGAGAAAGAGTCAATGATTAGTGTACCCGACTACGATTGAAGTAGCACCAACTTACACTATATAACTTTGTTTTGCTGCATGCGTTCTTCTTGCTTTCAGTACCAGGAGTTAGCAACGGCACATCATTATCAACATTCAAAGCCTGCTCAAAAAATTGACACTAAGAATGCAGAGAATATAGGTTTCATAAAGTGAAACACATTTCAGTCCATGGAGAATGGTTTTAACTCATGCAAGTTCTACCCAAAACAATATCAACTCCGTAAAATAGGTGAAATAGGATAATACCAGCAGTTCTTTCGTAAATAATAAACCAGGATAACATAAAATAGGTGAGATATACTTTCATTAAATGAAGATGCTCAGCAGAAGCAAGGAGAAAGATACTATCCATTAAAAGTATATAACAAAAACAAGAACCGCAGAAAAGCGCCAAACTCTATTGGGGCTTAAAGCACAAAGTACAATTAAAGTGCAAGGGGCAAGCCAAAGATGTGTAGCTCATAGGCAGAAAGCTTCCACACAAGTACTCTCACCTTCTTTTTTTTCCTTGTATGGCGATATGAATCAATAATGCAACCAAGGCGCCTGCACATTAACAACTTATGTAATACTTATCAACCACTAAAATTGTTTCACATAGATATTTGAGAAAGCAATAGCTTCGAAGTACAACATAAAAAATTATTAACTTCCAAATGTGCCATATTATTTTATCCTAAAGGTCACAAGAGAACATAGTACTTCTAGTGACTTTATTTTTGCATTAGTGTAAGTGACCCAGTAGTCCTGCTGATGCCTTAAAAAGATTTACAGAAACCATCTGCGCCACTGTACAATTAACATCAAATGCAATCAGTCAACATATTGAATACCCACCCAAATTTCATTGACACTCTTATTTTACTAGGTTTTATGTCAGAAGTTCATCAATATTTCAAAAAGGGAAAAAAAATCAGTACAAACATAACACCATTTTGTTGCTTCATTGTTCACATACATCAGTGCTCGACTTTTAGTTGTTTTTTTCCCTTTTAGCATTTACTTTTAGAACAAACTCTAACAAAGTGTCTTATATTTTGTTTACATCCCGAATATACTAAAAGGAATCACCTATCAACATAAATGCTAGAAAAAAACTGTAAATATCTGGAAAATGAAGTATAACGTCATGCTTGTTTTCTTCAAAAAAATGAGGGAGGCTTGTTTATATGTAATTATGTAAACAGATTAAATAAGGCAGGAGACGAAAAGGGAGGTTTTAATCCCCATCTTTGCAAGAAGATTTTGCATAATATCTGATGGGATACAAGTATCACTTTTCTGATGCATACATAGGTGAAGACAGAAGTATAAGGGTAGCTTATCTGAAGATACGGACACCAAATAACACGGCAACAGAAGCAAACTAGTAAAATAGGGAATGCAAAAGAGTTGAATTTTGGACACCTAATCTATCGAGAAGTTTTACTGAAGGCAAAAAAGGGTGACATTTTCAGCGAGAGACTTGCAGGTATATGCATGTCTATGTGAGAGAACAAGATTAAAATTGGATAGTTGAGTTAGATTCGATGCACCAAAAAAAAAATTAAAGAACACAAAAGAAGCACCACACAGGAAAAGCTAAATGAAGGTGGTTGACAAGAGGGGTTGCTCGGATGGTAAGCACTCTCCACCTCCAACCCTGAGGTTGTGGGTTCAAGTCATCAAGGGAGCAAAAATGGTGGGAACTCCTAGGGATGCTAAAAAAAAAGAAGGTGCTTCATCTATAACATCTAAAGCTATCCAGCATGTCACAATGATCTAAGTTCTATTCTGACGCTAATATTTAGCTCTCAAGCAGCATTTCAAATCATCAAATTACTTGCCATGAATGAGAAATCAGGTGAATGAAGCTTACATGTCAGACAAATCACTTGGACCAGGAGCAATCTCGTGTATCTGAAATACATCCATCCAATAAGTCATGCAAATAAAGACAAGCACAGAACAGACGGGTAGAGAAGAGAAGGGAAAAGAAAAGCCTGGCAGGAACCCACAGGATCTGATGCATTGTCATTGTCAACTAGTTCCCAGCGTTCCTTTGTAAGATTAAGCATTTCTTGATCGCCATCTCCATAGATCACCTTAGAATATCATGAAAAACATGAATGATGAAACATTTCCAAGGCTTAGAAAATTGCTTGCCAAATTAACTTCAACTTAGATTCTGACAACCTGTGAAACTGTAGACTGATACCAGCCTATTAGCATATGAGGAGCATCAACCAGCATTTAAGGGAGTACGAATGTATGATTACATAAAGCAGTTGAACTCAATTAATATACAAGAAAAATAATGTTTATATAGCCATTCTAAATCTTTACCGTGTGCTTCTTCTCTGAATGGTCAAAATCAGTGACAAGTCCTTCATAGAACCTACAGAATGTGAATGCTACGTGATATGACATTTGAACTAAAAAATGAACCTCATTAGAACGAAAAAAGTAATGTGTCAAAATTCTAAAACAAAAAGGGATAATAAGAAGCTCAATGCTCAAAAGTCTGCCTGTATGGACCTAAGAATATTTTTGAGAAAAAGAAGGAAGAAAGTAAACACCAAATCTTTTTGGGCAGATACTACCAAATATCTAATATGATGCAATGACAAAACCAAGCACCAACAAGATACATCTGCTTAACGATGTCCTTTAACTTATTTTACCTTAAGAAAGGTCCCTCTATTGGTTGAACATCAGATTTTAAACATATATTCCCATATTTTTTTCTTTGATCAAGATATATCCCCATATTAAAAACCTTTTCTTTTCAGGGAAAAAAAAGAAAAGAACCCCCATTTTCTATTTAAGGCATAGAGAATCAGCTGAACCATTATCTTTCTCAAATATAACCTATAATGTTAGGCCCTCATAAATCTCTGTTTTTGACAATGTGAGCATTCAATAAGTGGAATTAAGCTTGAAAATGGAACCCAGATATCACTACTTGTATATTTCGACTCGTCAGATCTACCTTTTTCAGCTTTTAGTCAAACATTGTTAACAACTTAACATGCAAGTGTACCAGTTCCCCCTTCTCAACGACAAGCCATCAACCCAGAGTTTCATGCCAAGAGTTTAGATGCCCTTGAGTCATTATTACGGCTGGACTACAACAAGTACTTGAATTTAATTTTTATAGCAAGAAACTTTAAGATTGTAGTTGACCATACTATACCCTCTTCTTTGCTCCTTCCAGTTGATTGGGGGTCCAATATAAGCCAGTATCGTCTTCATGATTTTTATACAATATTCTAGTTGCTACTACCTACCATTGACAAATTGCTTGCCTACTTCTGTAATTGACATCACAACTGAGGCTGATGCATATGCATTATTCATATTCAGAAATTTATGACAAAGCAATTCATTCAGTGTTATTCGGATGAAAAAAATGTGACTCACTCAGTGAAAGAGCAAGTCAACATTTAAACTTTTAACAGGAATATCTGAAGCTTGGCTACATAATATACCCCCATCCACATCGGGTCCCCAACTCATTCTCAAAAAAAATATATACATATTCAGTGAAATCACATACACTTGATCAAGTGGCCACCAAACCCTTACTCTGCAGCCAACGAGCTCCTTGCCATGCTCTCTGACAACCTTATCCGCAGAATCCTAAGGAAAAGATTATAGAGATGATCATCAGTCTAGAGAGCAAACACTGATACATCTAGAGACAAGATGGAAGCGTTGAAAAGTATCCACATCAGATTCATTATTAGTCAAAAGTCTTTTCTCTTCAGTTACAACTGGTAACTTCTTTATAAAATTTCATGACATCAGGACTGTATCACAGGTAGAGGACAGTCACGTTGAAGATAGAAAAAAAGAAAATATCCTCTACTCTTAAGTTAAATAAACAAAAGTAAAACTACTTTCAGCACATAAATAACCTCACTGGCAAATTTTATGGAACATTCACTTTAGTGATCACTTGATAAAGGTTGTCTAATCTCACTAACTGTAAGTTAACTCTAATTAAAGATAATAAATGTTTACCTCTTCTTGTGATGGCGAGTTCTTCCTTTTACGTTGTTCTTTAGAGCTTTTGGGGAAGTTGCTTTGCTTGATGATTGAGACAGAACCCAATGCCTGAACCACTCAATTTTTATACATAATAAGCCCAAAACTAAGGGTAGAACAAACACTTTACTTGAATCCATATAATATTCCAAAACAAGTACATTCACTTTAGTAATCACTTACTGAGGTTGTCTAATATCATTAAATATAAGCCAGCTCTATTAATGATAACAGATGTTTACCTCTTCTTGTGATGGCAAGTTCTTCCTTTTATGTTCTTTAGAGGTTTTGGGGGAGGTTTTTTCTTTGGTGTTTGAGACAGAACCTAATGCCTGCAGAGATCAATTTATGTACATAATAAGTCCAAACTAAGGGGTATATTAAATACTTTACTTGAATCCACATAATATTCCAAAACGAGTACATTCACTTTAATAATCACTTACTGAAGGTTGTCTAATATCATTAACTATAAGCCAGCTCAAATTAATGATAACAGATGTTTACCTTTTCTTGTGATGGTGAATTCTTCCTTCTCCGTTGATCCTTAGAGGTTTTGGGGGAGGTTCTTTCTTTGGTGTTTGAGACGGAACCTAATTCCTGCAGGGATCGATTTATGTACATAATAAGTCCAAACTAAGGGGTATACTAAATACTTTACTAGAATCCACATAATATTCCAAAACGAGTACATTCACTTTAGTAGTCACCTACTGAAAGTTGTCTAATATCATTAACTATAAGCCATCTCTAATTAATGATTACAGATGTTTACCTTTTCTTGTGATGGTGAATTCTTCCTTCTCCGTTGATCCTTAGAGGTTTTCGCAAAGTTGCTTTCTTTGGTGATTGAGAAGACAAAGCCCAATGCCTGCACAATTCAATTTACGTATACATTAAGCCCAGAACTATCGTGGGTGGTGTAAAAAGAGGAAATAGGAGAGTTTTTGAAGGTGTAGAGTCAAGTTTCTCTTAGTTGAGAAGTAGTCTCCGTTCCCTTATTTTCTTTTGGCATAATCAGAAAATTCCTTGTTGTATAGAGGATTGGATGGAGTGTGTAGAGAATCATAGTGTGTAGATTCTTTGCTTTTTGGTATATCTCTTGTATACGGCAAGTTTAGCCATATTTATGAATGAAAAAACTTTTACTTGATAAAAAAAAATAGTCCAGGAGCAGAATAAATACAACAACATACCCAGTGAAATCCCACAAAGTGAGGTCTGGGGAGGGTAGAGTGTACGCAGACCTTACCACTACCTCGTGGAGGTAGAGAGGTTGTTGCCAAAACGAATACACAACTTCCTAAACGAATTCAGCCAATTGGCGTTAACTGTTTAAGACTTTAATTTACCTCAGCTCCTGATTCATCAACGGATAACCTCCGTCTTTTATCACGATATCTGGCTGGTATATTTTTCTTGTCGTCTTTTTCATGTTTCTCTTCTAATGCCTCCACAACAACAAATTCTTCTGAAGCAACCGATGTAGGTTGTGAGACTTTCTTCTTGGTTATAGCTCCTGGTGCATCTCTTGCTGAAATTGATTTGTCATTTTTCTCCTTTTGGTGTCTCTTTATACAAGTCATTATTGGAGTCTTCTCCTCACCATACAATCCTTTGGAGATTGCACATTTAGGTGAACAACTACTTCTCTTTTTAGTATCTTTCCCACAATCCTTCAAGAGAATACGGGCTTTTGACCTCCTTTCTCCACTTACCCAAGCATGATCGTATCCTTCCTCTGGTTTGTTCAAAAAATTAGGCTTCCAACCTCTTTTCTTTGAAGTCTGTGTAGCTTCTGGATCTACTGCTTTTTTGGCTGCTGCATTTACGAACCCCAAGTTTTCAGATTGCAAGGTGGTCCTTGAATCGGTACTTTTTTGCTGCTTCATTGCATCTCCATGTTCTGATTCCTTTAAAATTGTATCCGTCTCTAGAACGACATCATTGTCTTTATGCTTGGGATCATCTTTCCCTAGCAAAATAGGTGCTTGATCTAAGAACGGAACAACTATGTCAGGTGCAGCATGTGGTGCAAGCTCTTCGGGAGCATTTTCCACCTGACAAGTGTGTAGCAAAGGAAGAATTCACATCATTAAATCCAGAACAAATATCACCTATAATCTGTGAAGTTACCTTTACTTATCACCTTTAGATCAACAATTAATCAGCAAAACAAGAAGAGTTTCTGACTATCTCATAAAGGAGCTTAAGTTTTATCTTTCTCAAGCTAGTCTAAAAATGAGGACAGCTTGGTGGAAAACGTGTACACATTCCTGAGTTTATAATAGTAAAAAGAAATACGGAAAAGGAATGCTGAAATGTAGTAAATATGTCTAGGATCAGTGCTTAATCAGCTGTTCAGGAAATACGGAAGATCTAATAATCTTAGAAAAAAGAGGTGGGGTTGGGAACTCCATTCTTTGTAACTTAGAAAAGAGAATGAGAAATGGAGAATTACACAACTAAACAATCATGTTTTTTACAAATAATTGCAGGAATTACTTTGATTATCAGATAGACCCACCGTGGTTTTACTTTCAAGTGCCTCAATCCAAATCAATTCAACAACTTCCGAGTAGTTGTTAATGGAAATGCCGAGGGACCTCACTGCTTTTGGAAGATATGGATGAAGTTTGACAGCACTTTCTTGAAGAACTCTCTCTCCCAACACATAGGAACGAGGTGACACATTCTAAACCAAAAGAAGATGTCATTAAAAATAATGAGAAAGATAAATGAATAAAGTTGTAAAGGAAAAGCTATACCTGGTTTTCCTTCTTAACACTACTTATGAGGATGTTCAGAAGCTGCATTGGAATTTCTTCACTCTCTTTTATTATAATGCTCATTATTTCCTCGATGTCCATGAATACTTGATCAGGGTGGTCCGGCCTTAAAATGGGGCAAGAGACAAAACATGGTCAACCATTTCCCAGAAGAAAAAAATGGCATACTGAGGAACTGGTAGTCTTTGAACTTTATGAAGAAAAAAAGAATGCGGTACACTTTGACATGCTATGTACCTCAGCATATAAGTTCATTTATGCAGCATTCAATATATGAAGGTACAACGGTGAATATTCTGCTAAAACTGTCATATACTCCTTCCATCCCATTGCTATAAGTGTGTATGATTGGTACAAATTTTAACATGTATAATTGAATTATGATTATTAGTGATAGTGGAAAAATATTTAATTTATAGTCGAAGAGTTAGTTTGATAAGAAAATATCATACTTATCAGATTTCGAATTTGGATAGTCAGACATTGAAGTATTAGAAGTTGGATACTTGGCAGCCGGTTGTTGAGATCCCAGAAAAATTTGAGTGGGCGAAAAGACTATATACTAAGGGAGGGAAGATAAAGTATATCGACTCTCCTTAATATACACACATATTTTATATCTATTGTCTATATTGTGCATGCTTGTAAGTGTTTCAGCAATTTGGAGAAGATCATTGGGGATTTTTATTGGAAGGGTAAGAAGTGTAAAAGGAACTTCACCTAGTAGAGTGGAAGAAGATTATGGTTCCCACATGGAGGGGGAAGGAATTAGGAGACTGTCCACCTATAATACAACGCTTTTATAGTAAGTTGTGGAGATTTTCTCCCGGATAGAAATGTGCATGCTTCATGGAGAGTGGTTATATAGACTAAATATGGACTAGCATGGTGATTTAGTCTTCTGGTGAGTGGGCTAAATTCATTTGGAAGTGACTTCTCTTCATCGTGAGACTGATTGAAGCTGCTGAAACTGCACCTAGTAGTTGATTGGTGCCAGAAATGAGACATAGTTTCTCCCAGTCCTCCTGGTCTTTCAGCCTTTACTTCCTTTCCTTTTTACTTTTCAAGTCTACCAATCTGTCTTTTAAGATCAAGAATCCATCTGGAACAACCCTTTGGCCAACTGCAACCTTTGAAACTTGGGGATGATGGGCCCACTCCTCTACCCTTCTCCACTTAAATACTGGATTTAGTTCGCTTGGGGCAGGGCTCTAACTTGTGACATAACACTGAAGTCCCTCAATCGGTGCCTATTGAGCTAACCCCTGGTGACTTAAGTCTACCAATCTGATCCACAACTACCAAAATCTCAACTTTCTTCATGTTACCAAAACAGAGAAGAGGAAAAACAACACTATAAATCACTGTTGTTCTTTTCCACGTTTGCACTCCCATTTTACTAGCTCTATGGGCATAATCAATTGATCACCTTCAAAGCCCAAATCAATTCGAAATAAAACAATTTGTGTTCCAAAAAAAGGGCTCACTGAATTGCTTGTTCTCAGCTGGGACAATCTTTCAAGGACATGCAACTGCTGAGGCACCCATATAGAATTTCTCCTAAGTCCTAAGACAGATATTGACCAAGACAAAACTCTAAGCCAAGTATCTAACTAAAATATACTGAACCACAAGATAGCAGTAGTCACAAGCAATTACTCATCTCATTCATGAATGTTCTGCTCTTTTAGGTTGACAGTGCACAAATAAATAAATGAAAAGGAAAAGGGAAAAGTAATACTTCAGCTTGTGGCAAGGACAGAGCATACATTTACCAGAAAAACAAAAGATAAAATACCAGCAAAGTTACACCCGGTCCAATCCCTCTTTCCTTTAGAAAATTATGAATGAATCACATCATTGGATATATACCTTATACTATTCAGAAAATGTTGAAACATCTGAACAATCAACGCATCTAACTCGAGATCCCACATCAGCACGCACGTTCGGTACTTTGCAAGAACTTCAATAATAGAGACAGCCTTTGAATAACAGCGACCATCCAAGCAAGACAATTTCCCAAATGCCAACACTGCAAGCTCAAAAAAGTCCTGTCCACCAATTGAGCAAGAAACCAACAGTGAGTATGTATAAATACTATTCATGCATCCAAGAAAATCATAGATGCATAACTACTACAGAATATGAGCCATCAATTACAAAGCAAAAAGAGAGACTGGAAACCAATCTAACTTCCAACTTGGGCAAAGAAGGTTGTATGAATTGTACTTGCCGTAAGTCTGCTATCATCGTATGGTTGATCTGGAGCTGTAATTCTCATGATCTCACTAATGCAAGATGCAACTGACACCTTCACATCTATGTCAGGATGTCGTAGAAGTCCATCTGCAACTAGTGCTTCCATTGCAGGCCGAAAAGCATCTCGTGCTGATGCAGGGGGAACTTGCTTCACCATTGACAAAAGATGCTCTAAATTCTGAAATTTGCATACCATTAAAAAAATGTTTGAACCATGTCAAATACATTGGAAGCGCTTCTCTGGATAATAAATGAAATCTAGATCATGAGATCTTGTAGCAAATAGAGAATAAATAAAGTTCTAAACTACATCACAAGGTCAAACATCTCTCTTTCCACAGTTATATGTCCTTTCATCCATCAGGAACCCTGATTATGTCCTTCACACATCAAGAAGTAAAAGAACATATATATATAATTCCATTACCAGGTAAAGTGAATAAGCAATGCCAAATGGAAATCATAATCTGTGATAAAACTTAAGTAAAAGCACAAGAAGGGAAAGCTAGGCCAAGTTCCTTCAGAACAATAATGATTCAAGATTGATCATGTTGACTGATCCTTCTTCCCTAGTTATGTGCAAGGAACATGTTGAGAATAGTCGATATCACAATCTAGGTCTAGGTGCTAGGTTAGATAATAACTTTTTTTCCTTACTAGATCAGAAAGTAATATCCAATGAACAAACAACAAAGCTCAAGACTAAAGAATCAGTCAATGTAGTATAATATTCATTGATGGATAAGGTCGCCTCCTGCGCAAGCCTAAAAACTTCCTAACCGTGAACATCTAACCTCCACAATCCCAAATCTACAGACAAACAACAACCACATACCCAGTGACCAATGTAATGCCACAAGTGGGGTCTTGGGAGGGAGGCGTGCATGCATCCTTACCCCAAATCTACATAAACGTGGGATCAAAATTACGAGTGAAAGAATGTTCTTGAGAAGTCAAGGTGACAACTTTTTTGGCTATCTTGGTTTGCCAAACAATTCAAGCATATAGTATTAGGTGGTGGATATCTCAGCCTTCGTAATATTACTGATTTCATAAAGATTTTAGGGAAACCATAGGATAATTCAAAGATTGTGTTATCTTATGGATTCCCTAAAGTCCTTACGAAATCAGTAATATTACGAAGGCTGAGATATCCACCACCTAAAAAGGTTGTCACCTTGGCTTCTCAAAATAATACAAGAACATTCTTTCACTTGTATTTTGATCCCACGTTTATGTAGATTTGGGGTAAGGATGCGTGCACGCCTCCCTCCCAAGATCCCACTCGTGGCATTACACCGGTCACTAGGTATGTTATTGTTGTTGTGGTTTGTCTGTAGATTTGGGATTGTGGGGGGTAGATGTTCACACTTAGGAACATTTAGGCTTGCACAGGAGGCGAATGTGAACCTTATCCATCAATGAATATTATACCACATTGAAATGATTCTTTAGTCTTATGCTTTGTTGTTTGTTCATTGGGTATTACTTTCTGATCTTGTAAGGGAAAAAAGTTATTATCTAACCTAGCACCTAGACCTAGATTTTGATATCTACTATTCTCAACATGTTCCTTGCACATCAAAGAAGGTTGGTAACCAATTAGGGTCCTTTCATCCTGTGATTAATTAAAAAATTGGTAACCTAAAACAAATTTCAGAACAGTTTAAGAATTCTGTTATAAAGAAATTAAACAAATTACAAACAACAGCATTGCAGCAACGAACAGGAGTAAGTACAAAAAATTGAGACCCCTTGGTCCTTATGTACGTTTGGGTCTAAGCAGATAAACAAATGGCAAGAGAAAAGAAAAGGGTCTCACATCAAGTTTCTCCAGAAGCTCCTCTTTAGAAGAAGAAGTAGGCTGCTGAAGCAGCTCATTCCCAGCTTCAAGAAGTTTTTTGTTCCGTTCTTCCTCTTCATCTGAAACGGAAACACGAACCAGGGCACCCATTTCTTTTTTCCAGAGCAAACGAGAGCACTGCAAAATCAAAAGACCCAAAAGGTGACACCAGTACTAGTGAACAAAGGACAAGTAAGTAAGAGAGAGAAGATGGAACGCATGCAGCAGAGGTAGAGCACATCTGTCAAAAAAAATATTTTATTTTTCAAAAAACCGAACAAGAAAAACTGAATTATTTTTTTTAAAATTATTTTCTTAGAAAAACTGAATTAAAGTTTGTATTTCTCGACTTTTGGCTTTATTAATTTAAATTAAAAGTTAGTTTTTAAAATATATTTTTTTAATCTTTTTCAAAAAAAATTATTTAAATTTGGAAATATCAAGCCTTGCTCCTTGGTCAGAGACAAAATTAGATTTTTTTCCGTTCGGTGTTTGGCATCCACATTAAAATTCGAGTAAATACGAATCACGCTAGAAAGTCACACATTAGGGTTAAAGTGTTTCCTAACAAAGGGAACTAACTCCCTGCCCAAGGGGACTCGAGATCTCTTACCACTTCGCTATTGTCCTTGTTGGTAGAGACAAAATTAGATTAGGTGGGCATAAATCTATAAAATTATTTTTATTTTTAAAGGAACGTGCACATATAATAAACTTTTTCTAATAAAGATTGCAAATTCAATTATATCGTACTCACTTGCATTTACACATAAATTGTTATTCTTGTAAATAAAATGAAAATTAAGGAATTTTAGTAGTTCAGTTAGTTGGTTTACCTGAGCATCTATCCCGTTAATAAGAATTCGATTCTACAAATTGTAATCCTCTAGCTATTTCCCCTTCCCCTATACCCTTTTTTTTTCAAAAAAAATAAAAAATACAGGTGGAAACAAGGGAGAGGCAAATGGATTGATGTCGAAACTGATTTTCTTCATCGTCATCTCCGTCATCTTGAATTTTCTTCATCTCCGCCGCAGTGATTTTAGTTGTGTTTGAAATGAGAAGTGTCGATAACATCTTTATATAGGAGGCGATATTGATTAGGTTTTGAAAGTTATTACATTTTTATTTATTTATTCAGTTCAAATTTTAGTACAAATCTTTATTTCGTCCAAAATTTATTACAAACCTTTACTTCGTCCAGATTTTATTACAAACCTTTATTTCGTCCAAATTTTACTACAAATTTTTATTTCGTCCAAATTTTATTACAAACTTTTTTTAAAATTTGATTTTTGCTTCTAGTTTTATACTAATATAACTTTTTTTTCTTTTTATGAGATAAGTCTCTGGATAAAAATAACTTTAAAGAAATATAAGAAATAAGACATTTTCTTTATTTTGATCCAAGACGACATGAGAGTTGATGTTTCAAGTTTTCTCATTTGGATCACGTCGTGGGACATGAATTCCATTTAAAAATAAAATAATTTTTCTGAGTAAAAATTATTGTTTCACTTGTAATATTTTCTAAACTTGTTTTTAAAAATTATAAATTCTCCTTTCAAATGTAAAAATTATTATTTTTCTTCGTGAAACTGTGTTAAAGGTATACCCTTTCTTCCTCAATTACTATTTAGTTGGATGATTTTTTTTTTAAGAAACTCATTTTTCTTCTTTTATTCAAAATTAAACGAGAGTAAAATTTCCCTTTATTGGAAACTATATTGGATACATTAAGTTTCTCATTTATATAAACTCTTTGTAGATTCAATATCAACTCTATTTGAGTCATTGTATTTGCCACAATCGTTTTGCTTTATTAAATTTTAACATCCCTATTTGATAAATCATTTTTTTACTATTTTATTGAACTAGGGGGGGGGGAGGGTTTATAAAAACAACTAAGGTAAGGTAGGAGGTAAAATTTGTATACACTCTACTCTATTTTAGATTGCATATGAGAAGTATATATTATTTATTTTTATATTATTACACATAGCTTATACAATATCTATTCATTATTTGTATTGTACATATACAATTACATAAGTATTGTATAATTATAGATAAGCTCTAGATTTTTTACTTCCAGCGTATATTCAATGTATATAATTAATAGATAACAATGTATATAATGTGTTAAACAAAGTATAAAATAAAAATGATTTAAAATAAGCAAGAAAAATGGGTGCACAAAAAATGATTTAAAATAGAGCAACTTTCACATATAGCAAACACAAAAATCATATTTGTATGCTATAACAAAGTTTGTATAATTGCGCTCCATAGCAAACATAAATATGTATATTTCGCTATACATATACAAAAGAAAGCAATTGTATAATCTACTTTGGTATACATATACAAAAAGATCAATTGTATAAAGTGAGAGAGGCGAGTGAGCAAGCGAAATCTGGGAGAGGGGAACGAAAATATATGTATATATACAATTTTCACGCATTTTATACATTTGTGTTTTTGTATAAAGTGAGAGAGCGAGATCTGGGAGAGAGATCTGGGAGAGGGGAACGAAAATATATGTATATATACAATTTTCACGCATTTTATACATTTGCGTTTTTGTATAAAGTGAGAGAGGCGAGTGAGAGAGCGAGATCTGGGAGAGGGGAACGAAAATATATGTATATATACAATTTTCACGCATTTTATACATTTGCGTTTTTGTATAAAGTGAGAGAGGCGAGTGAGAGAGCGAGATCTGGGAGAGGGGAACGAAAATATATGTATATATACAATTTTCACGCATTTTATACATTTGCGTTTTTGTATAAAGTGAGAGAGGCGAGTGAGAGAGCGAGATCTGGGAGAGGGGAACAAAAATATATGTATATATACAATTTTCACGCATTTTATACATTTGCGTTTTTGTATAAAGTGAGAGAGGCGAGTGAGAGAGCGAGATCTGGGAGAGGGGAACAAAAATATATGTATATATACAATTTTCACGCATTTTATACATTTGCGTTTTTGTATAAAGTGAGAGAGGCGAGTGAGACAGCAAGATCTGGGAGAGTGGCGAACGAGATCTGGGAGAG
>NW_006238952.1:187020-236766 GCF_000226075.1 Solanum tuberosum
GAGAGGGGAGAGAGGGGAACGAAAATATATGTATATATACAATTTTCTCTCGCTTTATATAAACACAAACGCACTTTACACACTTGCGTTTGTATAAAAAACAAGAGAGGCGAGGGAGAGAACGAGAGTGGCGAGCGAGATTCACCAGGAGAGAGGTGAAATAGCAACAGTTTGCTATGAGTTACAATTAAATCAAACTATATTTATAGCATTTAATTTGAATTAATAGTTTGCTATTATATACAATTTTCCCATTAAAATAAGCTGGAAAATAAAATGGGTGCACACAACTTTGAGTAAATTTGTCCATTTCAAATGTAAAACTTACCTAATTTGATAAAAGGGAAAATAATACTTATACTCAAAAGTTAAACTATTTATAATCGGTTATTTCTTTACTTTTATACTCATATTTTTATTTACTAATGCGCGTTTACTGTTTGATACTATCAGAGTATACTTTGATAGTATCAAAGAATCAACACTTCAGTGAAATACTACTCAATTACTTCTCCTTAATATTATTAGCGTAAATACATATATACACGGATGGCATCAAAGAGAAACATGATGTGTTTAAGTGAAAAAGACTACTCAATTACTGTTTGATACCATCAAAATATATACTCTAGATACTATGATAAATCAAGTATGAAGAAACAATGATTTAATGATAGAAAAAGAAAGCAGTCAAGTAAATAGTTGGATCATGAGTTAAATCAAGGATAAATATATTAAATTAGGTTCAAGTTAAATAAATATTTTGCCTAATTAATCTAATTTGTATAATTTTCTCAAAAATGTTTGTTTGGCCGGTAAATTTCGGTAAGAAACCATTTGGTCCGTATCGACCGGTTTTAGTCTTCATGGACACGTATAGAACAACTATCGTGGTCCAATCAGAAGCAGCCAAATCACCAAAATTCCACGTGGAGAAAAATGATTTGCTCAGACTGCTCCTCCAACGTGGAATCAGGAAGGTAAAAAGCCTCCCGCATCGAAGCCCAAGCCAAAAAAGCCCACAACGACCATCAAATATCATCGGAGATTGGAAAGTAAAAATTGTTTGAAATTTCACCTCCGAATCGGAACATCGTCGGAGCTCCACCGGGCATCCGCAAAGAGCTTCATCGTGGCTCCCTCAGGCTTACAACAACATCAAACTCTCACTAGAAGGAAATCAGCACCACCGTCGACATCGAATCAAGCCGGTGCACCGGGCTCGAAGCGAATAGTGCTGAAAGAATCCTCATCCGAATCGGACCTTGATCTTCCATTTTGGCAAAGAACCTGGTTCATTGTGCTCTTACTTCTCATGGCGATTTCCTTCTTCGGCCTCGCCCTCTTTCTTTTTTTCACCCTTGACTCTGATTACACATCCACACCTGTCTCCGCTGCTTCCGAAGGCGTCCAGGTAATGAAATATACTTCCCTGTAACTCTTATCATTTGTTTCAAGCTTAATTGAGAATTGGAATCTGTTCTAACTTTGATTTTAATCTCATATCTTGCTAAAACATGCGCGGTAGGATCTAAAGTGTGATAGAACCCAATGGTAATTAGTAGTAGTTCTGGTTTAACCCTAAGGACACCAATCTGTTTATGTTTTCGTAGATTACATATGGATCCGCGATTAAGTTGATGCATGAGAAGACAAAGTTTCGGTTACATTCCCATGATGTGCCATATGGTTCTGGCAGTGGGCAGCAATCAGTCACTGGATTTCCCGGCGTAGATGATGCTAACAGCTACTGGGTATGTTAGATGATTGTCTTGAAGTGTTATCTTCTTTCATTCACTTCAAAATGTGTTAAATTCATTAGCTGATTGATCTGTGATTTCTCACCAGGCTGTTAGGAGCACCGACTCGTCCAAGCAAGGTGATCCTATTAAGAGTGGAAGCATCATCAGGCTGCAACATATGAAGACCAGAAAATGGTTGCATAGCCATTTGCATGCATCTCCCATATCAGGAAATATGGAGGTTTGTAGACTGGTTTATTTCTCTTTCTCAGTTACACGATGCTTCTCATGTATTTTCTTTCTTCTCCCATCTGGATAGTGGATGGTATGTTTATACATCTTAGTTAATCCTTGAACCTTCTTAAATTTTGGATTGAAATACTGTATTTCCACTTGAAAATTGTGAGACAGATACTATCCTAAGGCAGATATAGTTTTACCAAGGAGTACGCAAATTGACCTCCAAATGCTACTATCTTTTGCCATACTTTGGTTTAGTGGGGTAAAACATTTGGAGATCCAAAAGGGAGACTGCCCTGGATTAATTGTTGTGAAACTTATAAAGTAACACAAAGTCATCTAGATGAATTCTCATTTTTGATGGACTATAATTATGATTACGCGTTCACGATTATGTGAACATCTAGTTTTTCAAAGAAATATTTCCCTATGACTTGAGTGTTGTATGTTTTCATTTATCGGAGTTGACCTTTTCTTTGGTTTAGGTTGAGATAATGCCTATATATTGTTTTATGCAAAACAGTTGTGTGGGTTGTATGTTGTGAATTATGACATTAGGTACATCATTCTGTATTGAACAACAAAAGGGGACAATCAGTTTCCCTACGTTCGTCTCTAACAAATATTGTAAAATATGCATTCTGGTTCCATTCTTAGTAAACATCACCTCTATGGGATACAACCTCTATACCTTCTTAAGGTAGGTAAGGTTTGCATACACATTACACACTACCCTCTCCAAACCCCAATTGTGGGATTATAGTGGGTTTGTTGTTGTTGTTGTGTTGATGTCTTAGTAACATCACCAAATCGATGTGATACATTTTCTGGTTGATGAATAACCAAGTCAATACATCACATTTAGTTGGTGTTTAACACCGAATATAGGCTTTCTTATGCAAATGTGTTCATAATATATATATGATTATAACTATTAACTTTCTAAAATTACATATGAATTTTGGTAATAACTAGTCGGTAGTTTGTTATTGTTGGAAAGCAAATTGGCAGCTTAATTACTTATCAAAAAGAAAAACTATTGGCATCTCAGTTCACGGCATGGGTAGAGCTACACTACACTATTCCAAGGGTGGACAGCCGAACACCCTTCGTTGGGTGAAATTTTGTATATTTAGGTTATATATTACACAATGAACACCCTTGGAATAATTGTGTACCATGGTTCAGTGGTCAAGGGTGCGTTGAGTGGGTCAGTTGTTGCGGGTTCGAATCCTCGCAGAAGCAGTTGCATTTTTTTTTTCCAGTTTAAAACAAAGCTTGATTGACAAGCTCTTAATTACTCTATTACTTTTTATTCTTTCCAAATATTTATCTTAATATATTATTAAAGAAGCAAATTATTATTTACCTCTCCTATGTGGTTTGCGAGCTATTGCATAGGAGCGGGGTTTTTACGCGGTGCGCATCCAAAGGGTAGCGGCTACGGGTTTCCCTTGTCATAAAAAAAAAGAAACAAATTATTAAACAAGGCCCTTTATTGCTTTATATTCTTTCTAAATATTTGTCTTAATATATTATTAAAAAAGTAAATTAGAAAGATTTTACTCATATTTAATATAAAATTTCAAATTATAGAAGTACCATCTTAAACCCTTCGTGGTAGCCCAATGGTTTGGTCTTGAGACTTCCATGTTGGAGGTCTCAAGTTTGGAACCCCTTGCCAGTGAAAGCAGGGGGTTTGCCTTCGGGGTCGAGCTCATCGCACCTCTAGTACAAGTTACTTCTCCGGTGTGGTTTGCGAGCTATTGCACAAGAGCGAGGGTTTTACCTTTAGGGGTTTACCTTGTCATAAAAAAAGAAGAAGTACCATCTAAACATTTAATCTTATAAATATCCTTCTTTCCTCGGGGATTTTAAACACATCCCTTCACACCTTAAGATCTCCATTGCGTAGCCTCTCTTTCTCAAAAAAAATATATCCTTCTTTCCTACCTGCATATATCAAACACTCAACGTGAAATTTGAATGAGATGTAAGATACGTCTTTCTTTTTTAATATTTGAAATTTTAATAATCAAGATTACACAAATCAAAGTCGATAAAGAAAAAGTAAGAAAATTAAATATATAAATTAATTATTTATATAATTGAAGGGGAGCCTTGGTGTAATTGGTAAAGTTGCCTTCAAGGGACCAACTGACCAAGAGGTCACAGTTTCAAGCTTAGCCTTGGAAACAACCTCTGGCAGAAACGCAAGGTAAGGCTGCGTACAATAGGCCCTTGTGGTTGGTCCCTTGTGCAGTTGTGGTCGGGCCCTTCCTCGGATTCTATGCATAGCGAGAGCTTTAGTGCACTGGGATGGCCTTTCAATTATTTATTTAATTAGAAATATAATTACGCATAAATCTACCAAGAAAGTTTTCTTTAATTATTTTTCTTTTTATAGGAACATCTGATAATGAAAATTGCAGTTCAATATAAATTTTAATTATAATGAAAATGTTTATATTTGTGATTTCAACAATATATTATTAATTTTTATAAGTATATATCTGAAAGTGCTTGACAAAATTTATTAAAATATTATTTTTAAATTTATCCATGTTTTTCACACCACATGAAGTACAAATAATTTTACTAGTTCTATTTAAAAATAAACTACGCTTGTCTTTTTGTTGAATTTTTTTTCTTCTCCACCTCTCGAATACCACTAGAGATTATTGTTTTTTTTCTCTTTTGTTACCTTCCAACCTTTTGTTCTACTGATGCGTGGTGATTTTCTTTACTGAACTTTTTAAAGTGATTTTCTTTGCTCAATTAAAATTCAGTAAATAAACACATTTCAAATATAGCATTTGGATACGTAGGACAAACTACGGAAAAAAATGACAACTAAATATTATGTAGCTTGACTCATTCATTGAGATTTTTTTACTATATAAGTTTGAACACCCATGATCATATTCCTAACTCTGCCAATGGTTCACGGTAGAACAAAACTTTCTCTCATTGTTGAGTTAAATAAAAATTACAATGTTAGTTTGAAGAGTGCTACAGTTTTAGGTGAATCACCTGATATCATTGAAGGCCATAATAATAGGATACACCATGTTATAATTTTCCAATGACTGAGCACTTATTTTTGATGACATAAGTGGATCCAATAAAAAGCATAAAAAAGAAGCAAAGAGTACATGACGATTGGAATGAGGAATTTCCGTTCACACAAGTGGTGGATGATAGCTATAAGCAAAAGAAAATATGTTTATGTGCTCTTATTCTTTTGGGTGGGAGTGGAGTTGGCATATGATTTTAGATGGCTCTTTCCATTGCTTGCAATGTAGTCAACATTAATAAACTGTAGTTTCTGATGTCAAAATCACATTGTTTTTGGTTGTATGTTATGATATCAACTGCTCTCTAATGTTGTTTTTTCTGATGTTTTCGAGTTGAAATTAATTGGTGGACAATTTTGCAGGTCAGCTGCTTCGGTGACGACAAGGAATCTGATACCGGGGACTATTGGAGGTAAGGCTGGATCAGTCTTTGGACACAATCTGCATGTGCTGCCTTCTTGGTTTTTTAGTAACCACCAGCTCTTTGTTTGATCTGTTTCTTCTTTCTCCCCTTGGTAGACTTGAAATTGAGGGCAGTGGGAAAACTTGGAGGCAAGACCAAAGAATCAGACTTCAACATATCGACACTGGTGGTTATCTCCACAGTCATGACAAGAAATACACCCGAATTGCTGGAGGTCAGCAAGAGGTGAGCTTAAGATTGCACTGACATCGTGATAGTTCCAAATGTAATAGTTATCCTATCTTCTGCTACCTTGATAGCCTTAAAATCTCCATCTATGCATGTTGCAGGTTTGCGGTGTTAAAGAGAAACGTCCAGATAATGTTTGGTTGGCAGCAGAGGGTGTCTACTTCCCAGTTACTGAAAGCAAGTAAAGATTGTTGATAACAGCATGTTAGCTGAATTTTATCTGTAGAGACAGACTAGTTACTAGTGTACCAAACCTTTACTAGTACTTTCAGCTGTTGTTAGCATTTTCACTGTTGCAAATGGTAACAATTGGGTGATAATTCTTCAGTGCTCGGTTTCCTTGTTACTTCTCTCAGTTGAGAATGATTCTGGATCAATTATAAGAAAGAGTTAAATGTTAGCCTCATCTTCTATTTGATAGCACTTCCGAGTCAGTATTAATGTTAGCTTTGGAAGTTATTAACCAAAGTCTGCATTGCTTTGTCATGGAATATAATTTTGATAACTGAGATTTTAAAGTGCAAAAGGAGAAATATTGTTGTATCTCAAACAATGTAGTCTTCCAATTCAGAGAAAAATATGCCCAAAGTTTTGCACTGCTAAAATTTGTGTGATCAGGTCCACTATATGTGTTATTAGTAAGTGCTAAAGATAATACATTGGCTATATATTTCAAAAAAAAATTCACTTCATTTGAAAACTTTATGAAGTTAGAGTTGGAATTAATGAAGATGGAATTCGAAAACAGGTTTGGAGCACTTTTCCGGCATTCAAGTTGGATTTGCAAATTTTATAACCGATTACCGATTCTGAAAGAAAGTGAATAGTTATTCCAAAAAAAATTGAATAATTTTTATGACCAAACGACTTTGATGGGGTCTGGGATAGAAAACATACAGGCTAAGCATTTGTCATTTTCAAGATAGGAATCGATAAAGTATGAGTTAACTCTAATCTTTTTCAGATTTTATTTTTTAGGACTATATCGAATAAGTTGTTATAATATAATTTATCCTCAATAAAAACATGACATGTTTAAAAAGATTACGAGGGGTTGGGCCTTACTTATTTTATTATCCATGAGTCACAATTGACTAGTTCAATACATCGTTTCTAAGTTCTAACCCATGAGGACAAGACTCGTCTTGCCTACTAATTGAATTTCCAAAATTGCTAATTATGGGAGATATTTATATGCTCTTAATAATTTTCATTACTCTTTTCTTTTTCCTAAATTATTGATTCTAATCATGTAGACAATTCATATGCAGTTTATATGATGTGTCACAGAGGAACATGCAATGCACCTCTTCTGGGGACACACTAATACCTTCTTTATTAGGTAAAATATCAATTATTTTAAAATGAAATAAAAAAAATAAAAACATTTATTTTAAAACAGAAAAAGTACTTTTAAATCTTTTCCTTAAATGATTTTGTCAAAAATTGATTAAATAACCCTTGATGTATGGTGAAGAATACGATAAAATTTGAAATTCTTTTTACTATTTTTATCTATTATCAATTTGCGCCATTATGTAGTTAATTATTATTATTAGAATGCGAGTTTATTTTTAGTAAAATCCCGACATTTCACCCTTTTCCTCTTCCTCCTCCTACATAAAACCACATTCCAGACTCTTCGTCCCTCAAAAACCCCAAAAACAATCAAAAGTTGAAAAAAGTCATAAAAAATAAAAAATAAATAAAAAAAACCAAAAAACCCTTCAACCCCAAAAGAAAACAAAAGGACCATTAAAACAATTACCACCACTCAACAAATTGTCCTTCAATTTTTTATTCCCACAGAATATTCTAGAATTAGAAAAAAAATAAAGTAGTTCGAAAAACATTTATTATATATTTGTAGTTTTCGAGTTGTGAGGAGGTGGACAAGAAGGGAGGGCCCCATCTCTTTTTCTCCCTCTAGAGTGTAGCATTAAAAAAAAAAACAAAAAAAAAGAAGCAAAAAACAAAAAAAATCCAAAAACAAAAAAAAGATTTTTTGATTGTGCCCTAAAAGTTCATATTGTTATCCTTCTTCGCCGCCTCATTTTGTTTCTGTTCAAACCCTAATCTTTCAAATCGCCATCTCTCCACTGATAAATGTTTCGGAGTTGTTGGATTCGTTTCAATCATCGATTCATGGTTGAAAGTTTGAATTTTTATTTATATTGAAAGGTAAATTTCGAAGATCTGTTGGTTATATGGTTGTTTTATGTGAATTTGTTGATTTCGTTGGGATGATTCAGTTCATTTTAACCTTATTTTGCAGATCTGATTTTGATTAGAGGGATTCAAAGAGATCCGTTTGTATTCATTCCGGCGATTCAACATTTGTTTGATCGGAATTGGTGAAGATAATTTTTTCATTTGATTGAACGTATTTTTTTTTGGCAAAAGCGAAAATGTCGATTTTGCCAAAAACTGATTCAATCCACATTCGAGAGGTTTGGTTTGACAATCTGGAGGAAGAATTCGCGTTAATGCGCGAAATCGTTGATGATTTTCCGTTTGTTGCCATGGATACGGAGTTTCCCGGAGTCGTAATCCGGCCGGTTGGGAATTTTAAGAACAGCAACGATTACCATTACCAAACGCTCAAGGATAACGTGGATATGTTGAAGTTGATTCAGTTAGGGCTGACCTTTTCGGATGAGAATGGCAACTTGCCTAAGTGTGGAACCGACAAATACTGTATTTGGCAATTCAATTTCCGTGAATTCAACCCTAACGAGGATGTTTTCGCTAATGATTCAATTGAGTTGTTGCGCCAAAGCGGCATTGATTTCAAGATGAACCATGAAAAAGGTGTTGATGCCAAGCACTTTGCAGAGCTTTTGATGTCATCAGGGATTGTGCTGAATGATAGTGTTTCTTGGGTTACTTTTCATAGTGGGTATGATTTTGGATACCTCTTGAAGCTTTTGACTTGCCAGGATTTGCCTGAAACACAAGCAGGTTTCTTTACCTTGATCAATGTGTACTTTCCTGTCATTTTCGACATCAAGCACTTGATGAAGTTCTGCAACAGCCTTCATGGTGGATTGAACAAGCTTGCGGAGCTGTTGGAGGTTGAGAGGGTTGGTATTTGTCATCAGGCGGGTTCAGATAGCTTGCTCACTGCTTGTACATTTAGAAAGTTGAAAGAAAACTTCTTTAGCGGTTCACTGGACAAGTATGCCGGTGTCTTGTATGGTCTAGGTGTTGAAAATGGGCAGAGTACCCATTGAAGAAAAAATTTAAATGAAAACAAAAAAAACTTAAAGAGGATAGATGTTTATTACTTGTGTGTGATGTAAGATACCACACACTTCCAATGTATACTTTTGGTAAAAGAAATTGTGGTTATTTATAATATCCACCTTATTTTGGTTTGATACAACTCTTTCTTCACTCCTTTCTTCATTGTTATTGTTTCGGTGTTACTGCTCATTGTTTTGCTCCAGGATGAGAAAGGTATCATTGCTGAAGCTTAACATATGTAGGCATTAGCTGGTAGCTTCCAGGTTTGTTCTGATTCTTTTCCTCCGCTTTTTCATTGAGCTATGGGGGAAGGATATGCTAGGATAGAATTGTTGTACATCAAGAAATAGTTTTGTGCTGTTTTGACATGTTTGATTGGAGTTGAAAACAAATGGTGCTGTCTATGATTGTCATCCTCACTTGTGGAATGAAATGATTATCCTCAATCAAGGTTTTCCGTCTAACTGAACGTAGGTTACAACATCATTTACAACCCATAAGAGGCTTCTGTTTAGTTACTATGTTTTTGGAATTATCTCTAGCCATGTACTCTTCAAAGGATTTCCCCCAATTTTAGCAAAGAATGAAAAGAGAGATGAGGAGAGACTCTGGATAACCTCTTCCCCTTACTTAATTGGAGCTAGTTGCAGTTTAGAACTATAAACCTTGTTCTTACTTACATCTTATTGTTTTAGCACATGTACTTAACACTACTGCTATTTACTTGTCCTGTATATGACATATAGAGGATAAGATTGGTTGGCATATTGCATCACTCTGGAAGAATGAGGATCTCTGTTTTCTGATTTACTGCCATGCCTTGCATTATTGGTTTTCCTTTTTCCTTGTATTGGTTGTGGAATGATTCTATGTTGGGGGAGGATCTGGGCTCTCTAACCTATGGCTGTTATATTTTTGTTGTAGTTTTTGTTTGAACTATTATGAGACAACTCTCGGTTTGCCATAGTTGTCCTCTGTAGTGATTTAATAATTGTTGTTAGAATAGGATTGTGTATACCTAACAATTCTAATTCACAGTTACTTCAGTTTAAGGAAGTTTGTTGAGCGGCTGATTTATTCTCTTGAAAGATCAGTTGATTCTGATGATATTTCTCTGGACTCTCTGTTATAAAGCTTCAAGTGAATTTGGTTGTTGGAGTTTTGAATTAATAGTACGAGTTTGAGATAAACATTGAATTAGAGTAAGATAAAAGAAGAGAAGATGTGGAAAGAAGATCTGTGAACTTGTTATTGAAAAATAGAGGACATGACCTATATGTTGCTGGTTTGAAAAAGCATAGTGGTAAAAATTTGGTTTTCTAGTTTTGTATTATAGCATGTCACTGACATGTCTGATCTTGTGAATCAAAAGACGCTAGTACTTGTTGCCATGCGTTTTTGATCTGCTTCTGCGCAAGCTTGTTATTCAAGTCTTTGTGAACTGGAAATTTTACAGTTGTAATTTATTTCTGAATGTTCCAACTTGGGTCGATTAACGAAAGGGCAAATGCTTATTACCTTTTTGATATAAGATATCTGACTCAGATCCAAAAAGTTGGTTTACTTTCTGATATTATGTTTGGAGCTGATCCACTGTTGAAGAACTTCTTTGGGTAAAGCTGAAGTAAATACTTGGAGAAGGATTCGAGATTGGAAGAGCCAATATCTCAAAAAAATTCATGTGGGCTTCCATGCTTTGCTTAGACCGTAAGCATTATATGTTGACTAGTAGAGTGATGATCAGGAGGCTAGAAAACCTTCTCATTACATGTTTGGGATGCATGGTTATTTTAACCTTGTTGTGATCGCGTCTGCTTAATAACAGAATGGTGAAAATGTATGATTGCATTCCGTTTGCTTACCTACAAATGACTGGTCCATTCATCAGATATGTAGTGCTCAAGTTTTGGTTTCATAGGCAGACAGAAGTATTGAAAGTGAATACTTCATAGTTCATATGGTGCTGCTTAAGCATAGGAACTTCTTGGAAATAAATCCCTTCTCCCATCCCAGGGACTGGACCTTCTGTTTGCGTTATACATAAACATGAGTGTGTGCTGAACAACAGACTTAATGATTTGAGGGCAAGATCCTGTTGGCTTGTTTGGTTATGGCATATTTTCTGCAAAGTTGATGAAGCATGATCCAAATAGTAATTTTATTGGCTGGAACAATCTCTGCTAAGTTGGTGGTGTTTTATTAGGGGCGGAATGACCTGGGAGACCCTTGTACTTGTTTCTGTTTGTCACCTAGGCCCTCTATTCACGACTTTGCCAACCGAACACTTAAAGTTATTAAGACACGTTATTTTAAACCCCTCTGATTGTTGACCAAGCTTATGTGACGTTTATTTGTTGAATAGGATGAAATGTGTGGTTACACGCGTTTAAAAGCAAGTGAAGACAAAAAATTTAATAAAAAAAAAAATTATATAATGAAAAGAAATAAGAAAAATCCCCTTCTTGGCTTCTTTCCCATTCCTTTACTGTTACTCTTCTTCTTCCTCATAAGTTACCATTGCCGCCATCATCGTTGCCCCTCCCCCACTTCATTTATCTTTCTCCAATCTCCATCTTTTTTCTATGATACTTTCTTTTTATTTTCCTCTTCTAACATAAGAGATTTATAGAGAAAAAAAGGGAGAAGAACCAAATAAAAGAAAACAAGATTGAAATGACAAATAGACGAAAAGGTTTAGAAGAAAGAAAAAATGAAACTCTTGAAAGATTAAAATTTTCTCCACTTCCAGTTTTGATGGATCTTCCGGCCAAACAACTAGTCGGCGTTGATTTCTTGACAATGACTGTCTCAACGGTGGCTATCCGTGAATGAAGTGGCCGGAGAGACATTTTTTCCGGTGAATCAATTTTAAAAGGCTGATTTTGAAGATGAATATGAGATTTTAAAAATAAAATAAAATATTTGTATGATAAAAATGATATGGCAATTTTTGTCTATGTGACGATATTTATCTGATGTGGATAATGATGTGTCATCCACATCAGCACGATTGAGAGACAATCATGCTCAGAGGGGTTTAAAATAACGTGTTTTAATAACTTAAAGTGTTTGGTTGGCAAAGTCGCAAGTAGAAGAGTCTAGGTGACAAACGGAGCCAAGTACGAAGGTCTCCCAGGTCATTCCGCCTTTTATTAGGCGTTGTAACTGTGACTATCCATGACTTCTCTGTGAGTAGCATGTACAGTAAAATACTGTTAGCATAGTCAAAGGTTGACCAGTTCTATCTAAGAATACTCTGATTAAGACTTTCCTCTTATGGATGCGTTGTTGGATTTAGTAATGGCCGAATTAGTTAAGACTTAAGTTCTAGGCTAAAAGTAGCGATATATATACATATATTCTTGTGCTGCCAAAATAGCCAAGACTAGTGAGGTCTTACAACTTGACAGCACAATCCTGAAGAGGAGAGTTTTTCTTTTTTTACCTGGATCATCATGCAAATGCTCTAATCTCATGTACACGGGGCAAATAATTGAGAGGATTGTCCTTTGAAGACTTCCTTGAGATTTGGAACTGCAGACTTTTGGTTATAAGACATCTTCTCCCATTAACATAACTGGCTTACATCTTTTTCTCCATTGGCAATTATCATTTGGTGTGAATGAGGGAGGTGGGATGACGTGCGGTTTAGTAGATGAGTGATCTTTCACCCTTCGAAGTAGGGCATGGAGACAACTAAAAGCCCAAGTGAAACCTGCACAGAATTTCATCTAAAACAACTAAACAAGCCATGCTGTAAAATTGATATAGAGCTGTCCTAGTTATAGATGCTTGGTATTGGACTATGTATTCTCTGAAGGACAAAGGCAGAAAAACTGATTGCATAACACAGTTTAAAATAAAATCGAAACACCATCAAACATAGTACCAATGCCAGTGCCATATCAGAGTCGACAATCATATTTTCGACGGCAAACAGTCTCCCCAGAAAAGGCGAAAGGAATAATCTACATAGAGTATAGTAGGACATATAGGGGATACCCGAACTAGTTTAAATAGAAAAACAACCAGCTATCATCATCCCCTCTTGCGTTTTTGTGTCTTCAATTGTTTGAAAATGTAACTGATTACTTCCTTCAGTGTGGCCTTCCTTCCTTCCTTGAAATTCCATAGCTCAGGAATCGCGTACCTACCGCTAGGATTGTATTCCTCTATCTCCTTAAGAGCTACGGTCACCGCATCATAAATTTCATCCCCCAATTCCTGCTTTAGCTTTCCCAGTTCTTCATCATTCTCATCTATCACTCTCTGCATTTGAAGACAAATGGTCACACTTCAAGCTGTCAATATGACATGAATATGCTTCTCTCTTTTTCTTTGTAATTGTTGTAAAGCAGCATGGATAGTTAATTATGGGGACAAAAGAGCAAGATTGTTTCTTTCTGCTAGTATCAAAAAGCCTCTTCGTAAAAGATACTGAGTAGTAAACTTCAAGTGTATAAGCAATTTAACCCTCTAGTTATTTTGAGCTGTGAAGATGACCCTAAACTATTCAAACTTGAAATTGTAACATTTCTATTATTAGATTACATAAAGGTTACTGTTGTAACAAAATCACATTGATGACTGCAAATGTGAATTTGTGAGGGGCAATATAGCTATTCTGAGAAGAGAAAACTTTAAGGAGGATTCTCAACAATATTCTTTCCAAAATTTAAAAGAAGACGCAGATGTAAGATTTCATAATACAATTCTACTTGGGGATACCTTGTGTCTTCAATCTTGAACTAGGGGAGAAGAAAAATTGAAATAGAGCTGTCAACTACAAAATGAAGGAAACAATTTTTTCTTTCTCCCAAGGGGTTGACCAAGTGTGACAGAACCTCCATCTCCAACCATAAGGTTAGGGTATCAGGTCACAGCAGGGGAAAATGTGGGAGAGATCCACTGTGACCCTTGTGCAGAGGGGTTTGCAGGGTGTGCTTCGCTCGTAAGCAAAAGGGAGTAGCAGCGCACTTTGCCCTTTAATGAAGCTCTTCTACATTGACCAGATGCAAATGAAAAAAAGAAAAAGAAAAAGGATGGACGACCTTGGTAGCTAAGTCCCAACTCCTAAGTCCTTGACCTTAAACTCTTAGGAGTCGTTTGGTGTGAGGTATAATAATCCCAGGGATAAAATGCAGGACTATTTTATCCTGTGGTTGGAGGTATTAGGCAGTCCTAGGATAATTTATCCCACCATTTATACCTTAGTGATGGGATAAGTTATCCCATATACATGGTGGAGTAACTTATCCCGGGATAACTTGTTCCCAACCAAACAACCCCTTAAATATATAACTCTTAACAGAAGGAACTAAATTGGCATAAACAGAGAGAAACTGAGATAGCCAAATCAAAGAACAAACCTCCACATTCGACTCATCAATCATGATTGTTTTAAAGGGATGCCAGTCAGGATCTTTTATTTTTTCCTGCCACAGAGAGAGAAGTTCTACAGCCTTGATTTCAGCTTCCTGATTCGGAAATTTCTGCTTTAATGCAGTCTGGAAGGCCTTTGAATCAATTTCCCCCATTCTTTTTATCCCAATATGGGCTCGCGCACTGCTCAATACTTCAAGCAATCCCTAAAGAGAGGATTATTGCAAATAACTCAGCATAATGAGAAATACAATGTTACAACAAGAAACTACATCACCATCAAATGCTTGTATGGATTCAACAAGGTTTTGACTACATTAAGTTATTGAAAATCTTACTGATACCGGATATCATACCTCTTTCAATGTGCGCCGTGCATCTTGCAACTCATCATTACTTTGGCGCTCTTTCAACAGGAGAGTCTGGTTTAGGGACTCCATACCATCCATCTCCTCCATTTTATCTTTCAGCTCCTCATTCATCTCTTTAATCTTATTTTGTACAGCTGCATCGTCATTGCCTCCAAGGTGCTTCATAACCTCTAGTTTTCCTTTAAGTTCTGCTATTTCCATTTCCAGTTTTTGCTTCGCATCAATGTCCCTCTCTAGCTCAAGAATCTTTTTCAAGGCCTCCTCCTTCTCCCTCTGGATATTTAACATCAACATGAGTAAAGCTCTGTTAACTTTGTGCTAACAACAATGGCAGAAACCCCAACTTGCAGGTTTTGCAAGAACCATATGCAGAAATATCCTTGCTCAAAAAATAAATACACACGCAAAGAGAGAGAGAGGAGCAGGGGGGGAGAAACATGATTATGAATGACACCTTTTGTTCTTCAACCAGTCTCAAGACACTCACATCAGCTTTTCTTTGTTCCACAGAGGCCATTTGAAGTGCTGAATTTCTCACATCATTCTGAATCAACAAAATAAAGTTCAACACATTATAGTTCGAAAGAGTTAGCTTTAGGGGACCAGAAGCTTGAAAGATACATTCTACCCACATAATATAGGCACAATGGAGCGCCAAAATAATGTAAGCCACTGCAGCTTTATCATGATAAGAGAGAAATATTTATATATAATTTTAACTCATGCTGGAATTTGATACCTGTTTCTTCTCCTCATCAAGCTTTTGCTTTTCTCGCTCAGTTAAGGCTTCACGTTTATTCAGTTCTCTTCCCCAAGAATCAAGCTTCTTCTTCTTGCTCTCCAGCTCTAAGCTTAACATTTCCTGCTCCAGCAGGACCTTCTGTACATGCTCACGTGCAAGGCGTTGCATCTTTCGTGATTCTGCACAAGTACACCTTAGTTATACTTTAGAAACTAGTGGAACTTTCTATTAACTGATGAATATCCAAAAAAGGAGCTCTTTAGCTTGTGATCTTTGTCAATCAAGGATCTAGTGACACCTTACTTCAAAGCAAATGTAAGATGCATAAAGTTAGTTACATATTAAATAAAACTATTTTAAAGAGACACGCTCTAGTTAATCCCTTTCGTCCAAGTAATAAATGAAACAAGCTAATTATAGAGTGGATGAAAAAGAACTGGCACTTTACAATGTCAAGTCTAAACATTTTACCAATCAGACACATGGCAGGGACATCAGATAAGAAACATAAATTTCACAGTATCTGCAGACCAAATAGAACAATAAAAAAAAAAAAAAAAAAGTTCGCAACTAAAAACCTTCAAAAAAAGAACGGTGTAGCATGTCTTTCTCCGCGAGCATCTGACGAAGAGACAGTGTATTCAAATTGAATTTTGTCTGCAGCTCATCCAGATTTTCATTTTTCATGTCAATTTCATTGGCTAGATTTGCTACAACTTCCTTTCTACCCTGTGTTTCTTCTTTAATAAGGTCCGAGATAGTCTTCAGTTCCCCCTTCTCTCGCAGATATTCGCCTAAAGCCCCTTCTGTTATATAATCATCTTCTCGGGCAACCCATCCATATAAATTTGGACCAGGGCAATCTCTATGGGATTTCCATTCTTGTTTGCTGCAGTGAGAGGCTTCGAAAGACTTCTCAAATTCCATCGCACCCTTAAAACCAGTCCAATCACTATTAAATCTCACAACAGCTTCGGAGACTGTTGCTTGGTTATCACAGAAAAGCTTAACTTCCAAAGGCATATACAAGGAGAACTTTTTTAACCAATACTCCTTGTCATCTGGAGATCTTCCATTTGCTGTTTCCTTTGATACATTAACGAAAATCCCAGTCCAAGGCCAAAAGAACAGTTCATCTTTTTCAGATTCTGAACGCTCTGGAGTCACAGCACGTTTAGGTATTGGCTCAGCCTCATTCACTAGGTCTGTTTCCAGATACTTTGCAAGTGCTAAATGGTTTGCCTTCTGTTTAGCACTACGGTTAGCTGAACCCTTGCCAACCCCTGTAGCATGTTGAAGAAGATCTTTGTACTTGTAGTCTTGCTTTTTCTTCCCTGCACAGAAGGGACATCTAAGGGATCCATTTGGGCCCTTAACTTTCAGTTTTCCTTTTCTTAATTCTTCATAAGGCTTCTCTTTAAACTCAAAAATCTCAGAGTCACTCAAATCTGATTCTTCGCCTGAACTGCTACTCATCTGGATTTGTTTAAAAAAAACTAGAGTTAATTCTAAGGATTGTACATAATTGATAATACAAACAAATATCAAGGCAAATCAAGCAAAATCTTAAACAAGCAATTTAATGGAATTGAATCATAGCTGAAGATGTTAACAATAGCCTACAGCGCATGTAAAAAGCAGGTAACACGCAGAAACTATGAACGCAAGCAACTAAGAGGTCTTGAATCATAGCTGAGTATGGTACAGATAGCATGCTTAAATCCATTAACATAGAAGCTTTAGAACAAGCAGCTTAAAGAACTTGAATCATAGCTGAAGATGTTATAAGTAGCCTACAACACAGGTAGAAATCAGTTATATACAGAAACTGCCCGCAACAAAGTACAAAATTAAAGTGTTACCAGTCAACTGAAAGAGGGAAATCACTAACTTTAAATGAAACAATACCGTTGAAATACACCATTTAGTTTTTTTTTGACAATGGTAACTTTTTCTTCTATTTATCCACAGGTATACTACATCAAAGTAGCCCCTCTCCAAAAGTATTACAAACTAGACCAATTCCATCTGTGCTTTTTGTCACAAATAGTCTAAAACATATTTTCGATTACTCTAATTTGAAATTCCTAACAGTAGTCAAAACTATTTTAAAGTATGAATCAACAATTTTATTTAGTGATCAATGTAGCCCAACACAAGAAGCTGAAACTCAAAGCTATCTGTGAAAACCATCCAATTTGCACTTGATGAGGTAGAATAGGATTTGAAACAGCTCTTAACTAGAACTAGAAAACAAAAAGGAAGTAACACAAGTAGATTAAAGATCCATTTGGAAAACATATCTTAAAACAAAACAGTTTTATCAGAATATTAAGGGTGGGGTTTATGGTTACTGATAAACTAACCAATGCATAACCTTAACTCTTAACTGACAGCATGAACTAAGCACATAAACCCCTTGGACAGGAAATAAGTTTTTTGTGCACTTGATTTAGAATAATTAAAACTGCAGTTTAGGAGGAGATTAACAAATACCGACCCAGAGCCCATTGACCCTGTACAATCGTACGCTGAAAAATCAGGCTATAAACACAGATTTCAAGTCTCTACCATAAAATTAGATTACTAACATTTGAGTACCATGTATTAACAAAATGTTTGAGCTAAGAAGTGGTCACATTCTTAAAGACAACGCAAGGAAATCCAGAGTTCCAAACACACACACACCAAAAAAATGGAAGCAAAATAACATTTCAGATGTAACAGCCGAGAATCATCGCAGCTCTGATTAAGCCTAAATTCATAAAACCAATCGCTAATACTGCAAAACCCTAACCCTAAACCCACAGAACTAAGGACAACAAAGGCATAAAAAAGCTTGTAGACAACAAAAATAACAAGTTTCAGCACAAAAAAAGAGATAAAAATCGAAATTATAACAACAAATTGGAGAAAAAATAGATCATTTTCTGCGTTCTGATACCTCTACGAAAAGGAACGATGAACTTGATTGAGAGATTTCTGAGCTCTAACAACAAAATGCAGGCGACACCGACGGAGTTTGGAATTTCGATTGGGTTCCAATTTTATGAGTAGAAAAAGGAAAAACCTAAGGTAAAAAGAAGAGGGTCTCTGCAGACTGCAGTACCCCAGTACACACTCAGATGGAGTAGCGTATGGATGCCACGTGTAGAAGGACAAGACTAAAGGGGTTGCATTTCTTTCATTTTGACACTTCAACCCTCAAGTTTATTTCGGTTAAATCTTTAACCCATATCAAAGTATTTTATTTGGGCCAATTTTTTACTAAAGAAATGTATAAAATAGAGTGCGTAGATTTTAGTGAAAATTGCGCAAAACCGACAAACATCTCCAAGTATATTATTATGTAAAATGACTATATTTTTAATTATTTTAAACTTGCGGCTAAAGTTTTTTTTTTTTGCGAAATTTTTCTATTCAACTTTTAATTGTATAAATTCAGAATTTGTATAATTCACCTTGATTGTATAAATCTAGAATTTGTAAATGACTGTAACTATTTGCATATTATTTATGAAAAATAATAAATTATCATGTTTGTATATTAGCAAGAGAAATATACAAATGAAATGCTAAGAAATTCATAAATGTATAAATATAAAATTTGTATATACTTATCCTGTTTCGCAAGCGAAATATAAAAAATTGAATATATTCTAAGCTACATGACTTGGGCTACATGTTATTTCTAAGGGAATTTACACAAATCACAGTGTTAACTAATTAAATCATATTTCTAACTCTTTTCAAATTTACAAAAAAATCATTAAATTTGGTGGAATTCGGATACATCTCAAAATGTTACGATACATCGCGTACTGATTTCAGATACATTCCTCAACATTTTGATACATCGCGTCTCAATTTTGATTACATTACTCAATGTTTTGATACATCACGGAAAGTGATGTATCCCAGAATATGAGAGAAGGAATTTTTGTAATTTTTTTAAATGATAGAAAATTGTAAAATATATGGTAAAATGAGCGGTATATTTAGATAATTTTTCCTATTTCTAATCCATTTCCCATTTTCCAGGCATTGATTGGAAATTGGAAATGTTCTTTTGGAGTTGAAGAAATATTGGGCCTTTTAATATTGCAGCCAAGGAAAATGATGGGCTTTTAATTGTTGGTTAGTGTGATTGGCATTACTATGTGGACTAGCCCAGTTTGAGTTTTGGTGCCTACCTTTGCAGTTTAGTGTTTGTCCTTTTCATAATGATGATGGAGAATAACTTCTAAATCTATTGATCAAGATTGCGGTGGACGGGTAAGTATAATCAGAGTTTTTGAATTTAAGTTTTCTTTTGTACGTAGGTGCCTTTAATAGGAGCATTTTACCTGCACGAATCCGAATTTAGTTGAGCCCTAATATAAAAATTGAACATCAGATGAAATTATTTAAAAAAAAATATACTCTAAGTAAATGAAGAAATGAATAAAGGTGTAACAAGATAAGCTTGAGCCTAACGTTTTAGACCGATATTAGGTACATAGCGTAAAATAGCATACTACTATAGTCCTACAAGCTTCTAATTTTAATTAACTTTGTAGCTAGAATTGATGCTCATTTTATTATTCACTCTAAAAAGAAGAATAAAAAAATTATGAACCGTTTAAAAGTTGTTAAAAGTGGAAAATAGTAATATTCAATTGTGAATTCCAAAGACGGATTTAGTACATAACATATAAGTTCATATGAATTTAACAACTTTCGTTTAAATGAACGGATTTAGTATTCATTTTTTTAAAAAAAAATATCTTTAAATGTTTGATTATGAGTTATCTTTTTAGATTAACTTGAGATAGTTATGCAAAACAATAAATTTCAAATTCTGACTACGTTTCTGACTCCAATCAAAACTTCAAAACTCCATTGAGTGAAAGAAATATTATTGAAGAGAATTATTGCCACTCTAATCCATTCATGTAAGATAAGTATTCTTGTTGTTTTCCATGTGTAAAAAAGCAGGTCTATACTCTATATACCTAAAATTCTATACCAGACAATAACTATAAATTAGAAGGACCTGTGCATTTGAAATGACATTTCTGATCTTAATATAGAAATTTGTTTTGTTTCACATTTTATATCTTAATTCTTTACCTTGTTATTCTAAAAGAAAAATGAAACATAGTCATCAAGCAGACGAGCATTCTTTACCTTGAGTTTTATTCCTCAATCAGTAATAAGTCTTTTCAATGTCATTTTATTTCACCAAACTCCGTCCGTGCGAACTTACTTACATTAAAAAACAGAGAGTTATGATAAGCTGACAATCAATATAAACTTTACTTCCATGATACCTAATGTGATGAAGATATACAATAAACTTAAATAAAAGTAAAAATTTATATAGTTAACCTAACTTATTCAGTTCAGACTGAGATGTAATTTATTTTATATATATATATATATGTATCTTCTCCTTATCGTAAGTTTCTATTACTAGCCTATACGATTCCGCACATCTTTAGGCATTTGCTATATGATAGTGGTAACAAAGGAATAATTAAAGCTTCTGAATTTGGATATATATATATATATATATATATATATATATTCTTGTTTTTTACGTAATGAAACGGAAGAAAAATTAATTAGTATTATTTTTATAAAAAAACGACTTACACCTTCTCAGTATTATTTTTATAAAAAAAATAAAAATTGATCCACTATTATAATGCTATATTAATATATGACAAGTCAATTCTTTTCATATTCTTTTATTTAATGATTATGTGTGGAAATTAATTATGCCAATGTTTTTTTTTCATTGGAGTTGTCACTATTTAAATGGTGGATGCAATGAGAATTGAGAACCACCAAAATTGTAGGAAAAAAGAAGAAGAAATGGTGATAAAATAAAGATAAAGAAGGAGAATAATTAAGAAAGAATAAAGACAAACGTGTCATTGCCAAAGATTCCCTGCATTATTAACGTTTAATTTAATATAATGTTTTCCACTTAAAGTTATACTCAAATAAAAGGGAAAAAAGATAAATATACCCCCGAATTATCGTAAATGATATGTCAATACCCTCCGTTATACTTTATGATTGTATATACCCTTACCGTCAATATTTTAGGTTGTGTATACCCTTGAGACTAACGGTTGGACACATGGCTACATCTCAATAATTTACCTAATATTTATTTTTTTATCCGAAATTAAAAAACAAAAACCACCCATGTTCCCTAACCCATCCATAACCCGAATTAAAACCTATTTTCCATAACAATTCCCTTCAAACAGTGCTAATTGTTCATCTTCTTCTCTTCTTTAATTCTCAAAAAAATGTTGCACAAATAAAAAATTTCACTAACATTAGCCTCTTTTTTTTGTGTGTGTGTTTAGAGTTCATGGATGATTGCGCACAAAATCATCAAGTTAATTTTGTGATTGGCCACCGCAGTCGCCGCCTTCTTCTCCGAAGTTCACACAAACATTTGAATCATTAGAAATGAAATTCGTGGCATTTCTCTTGATGAAATGCAGTGATTTTTTGTCGGTTGTGTCCGCCTTGAAGAGGCACCCAGCTTGGCATTGACCTTGCTCATTAAGACCGCCGAAAAATCATCGTCGACGACCAATAGTGGTCTATCCGAGTTCAAACCGTTTGAATGAACCAAAATTTCTTGATGTTTGATTTTTCGTCTGTTGAAACTAATAGTTGGTTTTCGGTCTTTGAAACAAATTGTGCAAGGCAATTTAGTCATTGTGCCCATACAATGATGTATAAGCTAAATCTATGTGGCTTAAACTCCATGATTGACCGCCTTCTCTCTCACTGTAAAGTCTTTTCAGCTTCAACGAGCAGCCATGGCGAGGAACAAGTGAAAACGAAATTATGATAAAATCTGCACTCAGGCCACCATTGATGAGCTCTATAGAAGAAAGGAAAGAAAGCTAATAGAGAGCAATTGTGTTGTGTTGAGATTTTTATTATTCACACACTTCTATATTGATCCTTACAATCATGGATCCACTTATATACAGTGCATTTACAAAGTTAGTTACTAACTAACTATCCACTTGTCAACCTCTAATTGGAAACTTAATAACAAACTTCTTAACTAACTAATCTATACACAGTTATCAACTAACTATTCCTTCATTTCTACAGTGATGTTTTGGCACTTCAATCTTCAATGAGGATTGCTGCAATTTTAATGTAATTTTTTGTCATTTCTCTGTCTTCCTCTTTAATTTTTTTTAAGATTTGATTTATAAAGTATTGATCTTTCATATGTATGAACACCACATATTAATAAGGGGTACCCAAATCCAGCCAAAACTTCCATTGATTTTCAAAAAAGGTTTCAAGTGGGTTTAAAATAGAAATGGGGCGATTTTTTTTTAAATTTTGGACAAAAATAAATAAATAAATCGGGTTAGTCGTTGAAATGAAGCCACGTGTTCAACCGTTAGTCGCAAGGGTATACACAACCCAAAATATTGACGATAAGGGTATATACAACCTTAAAGTATAACAAAGGGTATTAACATACCATTTACGATAGTTCGGGGCATATTTATCCTTTTTCCCCAAATAAAAAGTTGTTATATATTTAGTACAAAATTCCTTCTTCTGGAATATGTTTTCCGATTCGAGCCAATGCCGGAGCCACATGTAATAAAGGGGATTTATGTAAATTAGAAGAAAAATATTGCTGAAAAATTATAGTTTTATAGAAGTAAATTTTCTGAATTCTCTTAATATTAGAAAAATACATGTTTAAATTTATGTGTGATAAAATAAATTCTTAAATTAAAATTTTCAACTTGGTTACTGCTTTCCGCTATGATCAGAAAATTTGAAACGTCAAACAAATTAACATCAATACTTTTAAAAGCCTTGAAATATTGAGCTAGAGGAAATATTTGGAAGAACTAGCTATTACCTTCTTCTTTTTTTGCCTTTCCATCTATATTCGTAATTCGCATTGAAGTCCAACTAATCTAAATATATACGCAAGATATGCTACTCACCAAAGTTTTTTTTTTATGAACTAGCTATTACCCATACATATATACCTTGTCAATTTTAAAAAATAAAATAAATTTCACTAAATATTTGATTATAGAGAATTTGTTTGTTTGACTTACTATTCACGTATACAAATAAGAAAGCCAAAGTGGAAGGAAAAGAGATACTACCAATATTGAAATGCATGGATTATTGCCGCTCTATTATATTGTTGCCATTATTATTGCCTTTGATTTTGAAATACAATACGCCAAGGATTAAGAGGTACTCCACACATTTATATGAAACAAAAATATCTATTCTCAGTACCCTTCCAATTTATTTTCAATGTCTTTCACTTATCCTTTTATCTTTTATCATCCGTCTCTTCACCATTGCTGTTAATTTCTATTTCTAGCTAGTCAGTTCAAACTTTGATGAACAAACTTATTTCCTATTGCGAAAGATGATAAGTATTCAGTGAAATTAATTAGTCGGGTGTAAGTGAGCTAGCTAGTCTTGTCAATCCCAGGACGGATGACATAAGAATTTTTTTCTTTCTATTTTTAGTCATCTTTCTAAATAGTTTTTGTGAACAAAGTTATTTATTACTTGCGTGGGTAGAAGATAATAGGGATCCCAAAATTAATTAGACGAATGTGTGCAAGCTATCTCAATTTCTAGTCATCGAACAAAGTTATTCTGAATTTGTATTGGTCAAAGATTTCATTTACTCCATGAAATTAATTGGTCGTGAGATGAAAACAAATTGATTCAAACACTACGGTAATAAAAAAAGTAGTTTATTTTCAATTGTCCAAGCCTATTGGTGAACAAATTAGTTATTTGTTATATATGTTGGTTTAAAAGAATAGGTACTTCAATAAATTAATTAGTTGAGTTACACTCGAACTGATTCAGAAATCCCGATTATAATTTTTTTATATATATATATATATGAATCCACCCCCCTACAAATTAAAGTTGTTATAACCTAATGAATTAAGCACAACATAGAAGTTAGAACTTATTCCTTTTAATTATAAACAAATAAAAACGCCATAAAGCATTGATCTAGTGCATGCTAAAATCATTGATTTAACAAATAATAGATTCTTCTTATGATCTTCTTTTGCTTTATGATTATGTTTAGAAATTAAATGAAAAAAAGGTGGTTGGGACATTCTTTTTTATTGCACTTTAATGGTGAAGTACTGAGAGCCACCAAAATCAGAAGAAAAAAGAAGTGAAGGAGAAGACACGAGAAATAAAAAGAAAAGGACAAACCGTAATACACAGTAAGTCTACGTTGTTGTTGATTAATTGGGAAAAGTTTTGACATTTTCATTATTAATAAATAAAAAGATTCCTTTGACAATATGCACTTTTAGTATATATTTCCAGTTAATCTTTTCACTAAAAGCAGTAGTATATTTTATTTAGCACGAAACCCCATGTGTTTGTGGATTAGAGGATGCCTTTTATCATTCCACTCAACTTAAGTTGGACCTCTAACTTCTTTGAAAATAAAATGTTATCGAATCTGATTTAACGTTAAAAACTAGCTTAAGAGATGAAGATCGTTCAAAATTATATAAAAAGTTTAAACTTTCTTCCCATTGTTGAAAGTTTAACTACATCACCATCAAATGCTTGTATGGATTCAACAAGGTTTTGACTACATTAAGTAATTGAAAATCTTACTGATACCGGATATCATACCTCTTTCAATGTGCGCCGTGCATCTTGCAACTCGTCATTACTTTGGCGCTCTTTCAACAGGAGAGTCTGGTTTAGAGACTCCATACATCCATCTCCTCCATTTTATCTTTCAGCTCCTCATTCATCTCTTTAATCTTATTCTGTACAGCTGCATCGTCATTGCCTCCAAGGTGCTTCATAACCTCTAGTTTTCCTTTAAGTTCTGCTATTTCCATTTCCAGTTTTTGCTTCGCATCAATGTCCCTCTCTAGCTCAAGAATCTTTTTCAAGGCCTCCTCCTTCTCCCTCTGGATATTTAACATCAACATAAGTAAAGCTCTGTTAACTTTGTGCTAACAACAATGGCAGAAACCCCAACTTGCAGCTTTTGCAAGAACCATATGCAGAAATATCCTTGCTCAAAAAATAAATACACACACGCAAAGACAGAGAGAGGAGCAGGGGGGGAGAAACATGATTATGAATGACACCTTTTGTTCTTCAACCAGTCTCAAGACACTCACATCAGCTTTTCTTTGTTCCACAGAGGCCATTTGAAGTGCTGAATTTCTCACATCATTCTGAATCAACAAAATAAAGTTCAACACATTATAGTTCGAAAGAGTTAGCTTTAGGGGACCAGAAGCTTGAAAGATACATTCTACCCACATAATATAGGCACAATGGAGCGCCAAAATAATGTAAGCCACTGCGGCTTTATCATGATAAGAGAGAAATATTTATAACTCATGCTGGAATTTGATACCTGTTTCTTCTCCTCATCAAGCTTTTGCTTTTCTCGCTCAGTTAAGGCTTCACGTTCATTCAGTTCTCTGCCCCAAGAATCAAGCTTCTTCTTCTTGCTCTCCAGCTCTAAGCTTAACATTTCCTGCTCCAGCAGGACCTTCTGTACATGCTCACGTGCAAGGCGTTGCATCTTCCGTGATTCTGCACCAAGTACACCTTAGTTATACTTTAGAAACTAGTGGAACTTTCTATTACCTGATGAATATCCAAAAAAGGAGCTCTTTAGCTTGTGAACTTTGTCAATCAAGGATCTAGTGACACCTTACTAGTTCTCAAAGCAAATGTAAGATGCATAAAGTTAGTTACATATTAAATAAAACTATTTTAAAGAGAGACGCTCTAGTGAATCCCTTTCGTCAAGGTTCTAGAGAGAGAATATTTTGAGAGGATGAACTTTGGGGAAATGATTTGGGTTTTGGAATATATGACTTAGTTGGGTGAGTTTTAGAGTTAAAAAGACTTATATAGTGACCCTTGGCTTAGGCAAAACGACCTCACTTAAGTTGGATTAAAACCAGAAAAGACCACTTAGCCCTCAACTTATAGTGAGCTGCCCAGGGACCACGTGACCTTATCTGTACCTTTGAGAAGGTAGAGGAGTTGTTTTCAAGAGACCCTTGGCTAAAAAAAACAGTTAAAAAGAGGCAATAGCTCCAAACAGAAACAAGAGCAAGATAATAAGATAGAGGCAAAACAACAAGAGGAGGATAGAGTGTACGTAGACCTTAAACCTACCTCATGGAATTAGAGAGGCTGTTTCCGAGAGACCCTTGTTTCCTTAGGTGTGCAAAGGCATTAAAAATTGGCTCTAAATTATTTTTATATGGTGGTTAGTTCTAAAATATTAGTGCAATAAGTAGATTCTGAGAGTCTATGTCGGTTGGAACCAATTTCCTAAATGAACTATCTCTGAACAATTTAAGTACACTATTTTTTATTACTCTAATTTGAAATTCCTAACAGTAGTCAAACCTATTTTAAAGTATAAATCAACAATTTTATTTAGTGATCAATGTAGCCCAACACAAGAAGCTGAAACTAAGGGTGTGTTTGGTATGAAGGAAAATGTTTTCTTGGAAAACAAGTTGATTTTTGACTTATTTTCCCATGTTTGGTTGATGAGTAGAAAATATTTTCCGAAAAAGATTTTTAGTGTTTGATTTATGAATGAAAAATGTTTTTGAAAAAATTCTTTTATTTTACTAGAGTAGAAAATAATTGTTGAAATTGAAAATATTTTTTAAAAACAAACTTAATTTTTTTTTAGAGGTGGGGTCGAGGATAGGGGTGAAAAATTGAAATTTTGAAGTTAAAAATATTTTTTGAAAACAAACTTAAATTTTTTTTTGGGGGTGGGTGAGAACAGCCGAGAATCATCGCAGCTCTGATTAAGCCTAAATTCATAAAACCAATCGCTAATACTGCAAAACCCTAACCGTAAACCCACAGAACTAAGGACAACAAAGGCATAAAAAAGCTTGTAGACAACAAAAATAACAAGTTTCAGCACAAAAAAAGAGATAAAAATCGAAATTATAACAACAAATTGGAGAAAAAATAGATCATTTTCTGCGTTCTGATACCTCTACGAAAAGGAACGATGAACTTGATTGAGAGATTTCTGAGCTCTAACAACAAAATGCAGGCGACGCCGACGGAGTTTGGAATTTCGATCGGGTTCCAATTTTATGAGTGGAAAAAGGAAAAACCTAAGGTAAAAAGAAGAGGGTCTCTGCAGACTGCAGTACCCAGTACACACTCAGATGGAGTAGCGTATGGATGCCACGTGTAGAAGGACAAGACTAAAGGGGTTTGCATTTTTTTCATTTTAACACTTCAACCCTCAAGTTTATTTCGGTTAAATCTTTAACCCATTTCAAAACCATTTTTTTACTAAAGACATGTTACCCTTATTTAGAAGTGGCACTTCTAAAGGATGAACACTGCATCATATTGTTGTACCCAAGGAAATAGTATTTGTACTAGCAATTTCCTACAATCTATTTTCATTTATTTCCTACAATCTATTTTCATTTATTGTTACTGTACTACTTTCTACATCTTTCTTTCTCTCAAAGTAATGCTTTCTCTGTGCTCCAAATCGGTCTTCTTCGGCGTTGCTTCAAGGCTCCATGTCTTTTTATTATTGTGATGGTTAGATTTTTTATTTTCTTCTCGAACTATTTTCTGTATTTTATGGGTCTGCTATATTAAAGACAATTGAAAGTACTGAGAGATTCGTGCCTTTTTGTATATTGATAATTTAGTCTAAAAGGTACATTTTTTATTTGAAAAAGTTTATAGTGATTATTTGCATGTCATTTCTATGAATTCTTAATACTCCCTCCGTCCACAATTGTTTGGCAGGTATACTAAAAATAGATGTCCAAAATTAATTGTTAATTTAAACAATCAAGAAATAATTAGTCACTTTTTTCCAATTCTGCCCTTAATGATAGTGTAGTTCAATTGAAAAGTTAGGTGGACTTTTGATATTCTTGGTATAGTAGGGTTATATTAGTAAAATTACACCTTGTATTAAATTTTCCTTGAGGGGTGTGCATGACCTTACCCTGACAAACAATTGTGGACGGAGGGAGTATTTGATATTTCTTGAATATTGTATACATATGGAAGATGCGAGAATGTGAAATAGCTATTTAAAATTTCTACATGTGAGTGTTTGCATTTTCTTCTCACATTTTTATGATATAATTCTCTCTTTTTGGTGTTCGAACACTGCATCACTTGGTGGTATAAAGGGCAACCTTATTGGTTCGATTTTTCAAGAGTAGAAATTATTAATTTTCGATCTAGATACAAGTTTTGGGAATTCACTTAGTATTTTAATTTTAATTTTTAACTGTCGTTTGGAGTTCTATTTCTCATAATGTTTAAGGTTTTTGTTTGTTTACTTATTGCCCTGCAGTAGTTTTCCTTCTAAATTATTTCTTGATTTTGACATACCTTTAAATCTTGGCTCATGTTAGTTACCAGGGTAACAATTCTGCTACTATGTGGAACATGTTTCTCATAAACTTATAAGCAACCTTGAAAGTTTTTGGACTAATTAAGGTAGTAGGATTTAATAGAAAGTAAATTATTGACTGAAAATTATTACTTTCAGAACGAAAATATAGTGAAACTTCTTCTTATGCCTACACTTGAGGACCTCTTATTTCACCTTCCAATCTAATAGACTACTTGATTAATCAATTGTTTGTTTTCGAGTAGTTTTTTACTATATCTTGGATATGTTCAGAGAAAAATGATCCAGCGACCTAGACATGAGTGAAGAAATTAACGTATAATATTTCTTTTGCCTTTCTCAGCTTAAGAGTGATCAAGATATCCGAAAAACTTTTAGGTGAAGCACTATGTTCTGCTTGTACCGGTGAGGACATACGACTTCTGCTGAAATAATTATTGTTCACTACACCGTAGGCAATGTGGAGGTGACTTTTTTGGAGATGTTTGAGTCTTAACTGTAAATACCCTCCTCCTTTGGCACTCTGATCTATCTTGCACTCATACCACTAAAGAACCAAGGTAGTTTTCTTCAATTTTTGTGTTTATAATATATAAATGTGTCTTATAGTTATGGCTATGTATGAATTTTTAATAAAGATCGAGTGTTACAGTAGATGAACTCACTCCCTTTCTATATTTGCCTCTTTTGTTTTGTTTTCAAAAGAACTAATAATAAATCAATAGACATTATTATCTAGACACAATATTATTGTGATCCAAAGGTATCAAAGCTAATCTAAGTCAGAGACAACACTAAATTGAGATTCCAACTACATCTGAAAACATGCTGCTAATTCAACTGCCAAGTCATGATCCTTCTGCGCTATCACCTTATGAGTTGAATGACCACATGTGACATGAGAGCTGAAAAATTAGAAATCATTGTTTCAAAATTATGAATAGGATGTCATAATGGTATCCAAGAGAGTAACAACATATAAATGAAATAAGACTACGAGAGAGATCTGTTGATCTGTTTTAATAACCGTGCTGATAAGTCAAGATGCCACTTTCTGTTAGATTACCTGAAATTCTGATTTTAGTAGATATTTGCATCTATTTAGATTTGATGTCTCAATTTATTATGATAGTTAAGAATTGATGAAAGACTACTATTTCAAATACTCTATATAGTGTTGTTATGATTGATGAGATAGTGCCGTTTTGTTTCTATGAGATTTTTTCCTTTGTTGTATGAATTTCAATGTCCATTTGGATATAAGAACTAAAACCTGAAATTCGGTAAAATAACTGTTGAAAAAATATTTCTATTCTCAAACTGAATTTTTCGTTCCAAGTCTTAAAAGAAGAGAGGATCACTGATAATTCAAATATTTAAGAACTCTTTAATAAGTTTTGCTCTCTTATAATATAATAAATTCTTATATGTACTAGACTTTCTTCTATAGTCCTATATTACCTTGCACGTAACAATGTTATTATAATCAAAAACCTTGGAAACATATGTCATATGTTTAAGAAAGTTTATAGGGCAAGAAATGTAACAAGACAAATGAATATCAATTACTTTGTTATATTATTTTTTGAGCATTTTATTTATGTATTGGTAATAGTTGAATTGAGTTTGTATTGTTTGTTTTAAGCTAATTTTTATTTTCTTGCTAAAAAATTGTAGTTGTGTTAAGCAAATGACTTTACTGTACTGATGTCTACTATATTAAATAAAAATCTTACCTTACTTTAGTAACTATATAACCAATCCATTTCACACGCTTACAAGTTACAGCTTTATAGTGTCATATATGTTGTTCATGTTTCTCAGAGACAACTTTTATATCCGACACTCAACAGATAGGAAAATTAGGTGTGGCATCGTAGCGGGGGCGATCATATGCTGCTTCAGAGTTCCAGATTTACATGTAAGTTAATATGCCACTTCTTGTTAAGTTGTTTGAGGCAACTTCACATGAGTTTAGTTGATCTTAGCAGTTATTTATATCAATTTACATTTGATGCTTCATCGTAGTGCGGTTGTTTCGAATTATGAAATGAAAATCGTTCTTCACTTTGATGTTAATTAAAATTTTACAGTAAAAATTGATCGGTAATACTTTTCAAGAATGGAGCAAGGATTGCAACCACCATATGACCTCTACAATCAGAAAATTTTGCACAACTAAGTAATACTCTACGTTGCATTGAACATGAAAAAATTATCAATTTATCTTAAGTATTGTACGAAAGTTTTGATTCCCCTGTTTTTGGGAGAAATATTGGAGCACCATCATATATGGCACCAACATTAAGTTTACGAAAGTCTGGTATTGAAGTACCATCGAAGTATATGCAAGATTCATTATCAAAATTGCGAAGATGGAGTTCAGATTTTGGTGTTGTGAAGCCAGAGTCTTTAAAATTAGGATTGAAATTCAAGAATCCAATGCAAAGGGCTACTACTTCACTTCACAGTAAAACTTCTAAATGGGCTTTGTCTCCTGGAAGGCCGAATTCGCCTCCTGCGTTTATGGAGAATAGAGGAATTTTTACATCGACTAAGAAGCCTCCGACGAGTCCTTCTAAGGGGAAAAATGTTGGGAATTTCCTTAGCATGGGGCTTGAATTTCTCAAAAGGTAAGAAATTTTCTTCTGGTGCAGCATCTCTTCTTATAAATGGAACCACAATCGGCTATTATGGCTCCTTAACATGCATCAGATGTACCTTCATCGATCAAGGTAAGTTTATCTTCATTGTCACTTTCTGTTTATCAATTTTTCGGGTGAAATAGACAATATGAAAACATAGATAACTAGAGATCAAAATCAAGAATACATTTATGGGCATGTCGAACCCCTCTTTCTATGGTTGAGTTAGCCCATGACTGCTAGATCAGGAAGAGCCAACCATACGTAAGAGGAGACAACTAATTAATGGATGTCACTGTTAAATTTCTTTTTAGTTTGAGGTATGTTTCATTATATTTTTTAGTAGATCAACTTCATCCAAAAAAGTTTATTAGTTGTGACCAATTACACAAATATGATCACCTTCTCACCCAACTTCAGTTCTTTGGATCTTTCATTCAGCAACCTAAAATTATGATTTAAGAAAAAATGTTTCTACCATAGTAAGCCCCTATGTAGTGTAATAATGCTATTGCAACGTCCATTCAAGCTTGATTTCTCATTCTAATCTTATCCTTTAATTGCAAAGTTGTCAATGTATCGTTGGTATTGTATAAAAATAGTCTCCAGTCGCTAAAAAAGTTGGTGATCTACTTTTCAAGAAGCCCTAGATCATATGACTTTTCTGATTATTTTGTTTATTTTGAATGGACAAGTTCTTCTTACTTACCACTAATGCGATATCCTGAGGAAACACCCATTTGGGTGTGTTAGCTATGATAGTTTTTTTTTCCAAAAAAGTTGTTCATACTTTTTAGTTGTGGTTTTATGTTTCTCCAACTCTATTGAGGGAGAAGTTCTATTTTCTCGTGGTGTTCGATTGTCTTGCGAATTTGTGATGGTTCTTTATATATCAAGTTGAGATATTAGCTATTAGAACATCAGAAAGACAAAGGCTTTCTTAGGGAAGGAAAAAACATCCTATACAAAAGAAAAGGAGAATATTGTATGTATGAAGAGATATGATCTTTCTGAAAATTTTGATCTTTTAGCTCAATTGACATAACAATGTATCCCTAGGGAGAGTGCTTGTGACATGAGGATCTTCTTTTATTATCATACAAGGTTAGGATATTACAATTGTATTTATCATTACAAACATACAAGTGCCTTTACCTATACTATTGTATCTACACAAATATACAACTGCTTTTATGTATACACTTGCATATACAATGTTTCTATTTAAAGAAAATTATGTTGTACATGTGTACACAGGAAGAGGTGTGTATATTTTGCTACAAGGGTTTGAACTATGGAAAGAAGAAAAACAATAGAAGGCTAGCCCTATTTGAGATAGCAAAAGACTGAGGGCAGGCTCAAAAAAATTTCTCTACTTTTGTGTACTAATGATGCAAATAATATACTATAATTATCATGAATTAAATAATAGTATTCAAAATATAGTTCATCTTTCAATTACTTCAACAAATTTGAAATGGAAAATGTGTTCTGGTCATTGATGTGTGACGAATGAACCTTATGACCACCATGGTATGATTTTGCTCTTTTGTACCCTGCACAATGTTCTGGTTGAAGGATAGGGTTGGAGTACTATGATATGTTCTGGTTGAAGGATAGGGTTGGAGTACTATGATATGTTCTGGTTGAAGGATAGGGTTGGAGTACTATGATATGTTCTGGTTGAAGGATAGGGTTGGAGTACTATGATATGTTCTGGTTGAAGGATAGGGTTGGAGTACTATGATATGTTCTGGTTGAAGGATAGGGTTGGAGTACTATGATATGTTCTGGTTGAAGGATAGGGTTGGAGTACTATGATATGTTGTTCATATATCTATAATGTTTTATTTATCAGACTTCATATGTGTTTACTGTGATAAAAATACTCATACTATTGTCTATTTATCCTTCAATATGAATCCATGCTTGCTTGATTTTATTGTATGATGGAAAAATTACAAAGATCAATATTAATATTAGTATATTATTTAAAAGTACCCAAGAACTTATCTACTCCAGACATGTAAATGATATTATCATATTTTACCCATGTTTATAGAGAGTAGAGACATTCAATCAAAGTATCAACTGCTTTAAATATATTATTATTACTACTATCCAACGAGAAAACATATATCAAATTTAAATATGTTAGCACGGGCCTTTGCCCATCTAGTATAAAATAGAGTGCGTAGATTTTAGTGAAAATTGCGCAAAATGACAAACATCTCAAAAGTATATCATTATGTAATAAATTCAGAATTTGTATAATTCGGTTCATAATTGTATAAATTCAGAATTTGTATAATTCACTTCTTGATTGTATAAATCTAGAATTTGTATATGCTTACTGTAAATTTGTATAATTCGGTTCTTAATTGTATAAATTCAGAATTTATATAATTCACTTATTGATTATATAAATCTAGAATTTGTATATGCTTACTGTAACTATTTGTATACGATTTATGAAAAATAATAAATTATCATGTTTGTATATTAGCAAAGAAATATACAAATGAAATTCTAAGAAATTTCTAAATGTATAAATACAAAATTTGTATATACTTACCCTGTTTGTATATTCGCAAGTGAAATATATCAAGCAAGCGAAATATAAAAAATTGAATATATTCTAAGCTACATGAATTGGGCTACCTGTTGTTATTTCTAAGGAAATTTACACAATACACATAGTGTTAAGAACTAATTACATCATATCTCTACTCTTTTCAAAATTACAAAAAAACTCTTAAATTTGGTGGAATCCGGATACATCTCAAAATGATATGATACATCGTGTACTGGTTTCAGATACATTCCAACATTTTGATACATCGCATCTCAATTTTGGATACATTACTCAATGTTTTGATACATCGCGTAAAGTGATGTATCCCAAAATATGAGAAAGTAGGAATTTTTGTAATTTTTTTAAATGATGGGAAATTTTAAAATATATAGTAAAATGAGCTGTATATTTAGATAATTTTTCCTATTTCTATTCCATTTCCCATTTCCTAGGCATTGATTGGAAATTGGAAATGTTCTTTTGGAGTTGAAGAAATATTGGGCCTTTTAATATTGCAGCCAAGGAAAATGATGGGCTTTTAATTGTTGGTTAGTGTGATTGGCATTACTATGTGGACTAGCCCAGTTTGAGTTTTGGTGCCTACCTTTGCAGTTTAGTGTTTGTCCTTTTCATAATGATGATGGAGAATAACTTCTAAATCTGTGGATCAGGATTAGGGTGGATTGGTAAGTATAATCAGAGTTTTTGAATTCAAGTTTTCTTCGGTATGTAGGCGCCTTTGTTAGGAGCGTTTTACCTGCACGAATCCGAATTTAATTGAGCCTCAATACAAATATCGAACACTAGATAAATTATTTTTAAAAAAAATAATACTCCAAGTAGATGAAGAAATGAATAAAGGTGTAACAAGACAAGCTTGAGCCTAACGTTTTGGACCGATATTAGGTACGTAGCGTAAAATAGCATATACTACTATAGTCCTACAAGCTGCTAATTTTATTCAACTTTGTAGCTAGAATTGATGCTCATTTTATTATTCACTCCAAAAAGAAGAATAAAAGAATCATCAACTGTTTAAGTTGTTAAAAGTGGAAGTAATATTTAATTGTGAATTCCAAAGACGGATTTAGTACGTATATAAGTTCACGTGAATTTAACAACCTTTGTTTAAATGAACAAATTAGTATTCAAAAATTTATTTAAATATCTTTAAATGTTTGATTGTGAGTTATCTTTTTAGATTAACTTGAGATAATTATGCAAAATGATAAATTTCAAATTCTAACTACGTTTCTAACTCCAATCAAAACTTCAAAACTCCATTGAGTGAAAGAAATATTATTGAAGAGAATTATTGCCACTCTAATCCATTAATGTAAGATAAGTATTCTTGCTGTTTTCCATGTGAAAAAAAAGCAGGTCTATACTCTATATACCTAAAATTCTATACCAGACAATAACTACTCCCTCCGTTTCACAAATAATGATCTCCTTTTCTTTTTAGTCAGTTTCAAAAAAATGACCTCTTTCCTTTTTTGGTAACATTTTACTTTTGTTTTCCACGTGGCATGTTTAAGACCACAAGATTAAGGGCAATTTTGTACATTTGACATAACTTTAATTTAGGACCACAAGATTCAAAAGTCTTCTTTAATTTTTTAAACTTCGTGCCAAGTCAAACCAGATCAATCTTTTTGAAACGGAGGGAGTATAAATTAGAAGGACCTGTGCATTTGAAATGACACTTCTCTTAATATAGAAATTTGTTTTGTTTCACATTTTATATTATATCTTAATTCTTTACCTTGTTATTCTAAAAAAAATAATGAAACATAGAGCTATAAGAACCATTCATATCTCATCAAGCATGCGAGCATTTGTTCTTTACCTTTGAGTTTTATTCCTCAATCAGTAATAAGTCTTTTCAACGTCATTTCATTTCACCAGACTTCGTCCGTGCGAACTTACTTACATTAAAAAAAGGAGGGTTATGATAAGCTGACAATCAATATAAATTTTTACTCTCATGATATCTAATATGATGAAAATATACAATAAATTTAAATAAAAGTAAAAATTTATATAGTCGACCTAACTTATTCAGTCTCATGTAATTATTTTTTTGTTTGTATTTATCTTCTCCATATCGTAAGTTTCTATTACTAGCCTATACGATTATGCACATCTTTAGGCATTAGCTATATGATAGTGGCAATAAAGGAATAATTAAAGCTTCTGAATTTGGATATATATATATGCTTTTCTTTTACCTAACGAAACGGAAGAAAAATTAATTAGTATTATTTTTATTAAGAAAACGACATACTCCTTCTCATTTTTATTTTTATAAAAAAAATAAAATTGATCCACTATTATATTGCTATGTTAATATATGACAAGTCAATTCTTTTCATATTCTTTTGTTTAATGATTATGTCTGGAAATTAATTATGCCAATGTTTTTTTTTTAATTGGAGTTGTCACTCTTTAAATGGTGGATGCAATGAGAAATGAGAACCACCAAAATTGTAGGAAAAAAAAGAGAAGAAATAGTGATAAAATAAAGATAAAGAAGGAGAATAATTAAGAAAGACTAAAGACAAACATATTATAGTGTACTTAATCATTGTCATTACCAAAGATTCCTGCATTATTAACGTTTAATTTTTAATGTATTGTTTTCCACTTAAAGTTAATACTCAAATTAAAGCTGTTATATATTTAGTACAAAATTCCTTCTTCTGGAATATGTTTCCGTTTCGAGCCACCGGAGCCACATGTAATAAAGAGGATTTATGTAAATTAGAAAAAAAAATTGTTGAAAAATTATATAGCGTAAAGTAATTTTTCTGAATTCTCTTATTATTGGAAAAATACATGTTTAAAGTTATACTCAAATTAAAGTTTTTTTTATGAACTAGCTATTACCCATACATATATACCTTGTCAATTTTTTTTTTAACGAATTTCACTAAATATTTGATTATAGAGAATTTGTATGTTTGACTTACTATTCACGTATACAAATAACTAATAAGAAAGCCAAAGTGGAAGGCAAAGAGATCCCACCAATATTGAAATGCATGAATTATTGCCGCTCTATTATATTGTTGCCATTATTATTGCCTTTGATTTTGAAATACAATACGCCAAGGATTAAGAGATAACACATTTATATGAAACAAAAATATCTATTCTCACCCTTCCAATTTCTTTTCAATGTCTTTCACTTATCCTTTTTATCTTTTATCATCTGTCTCTTCACCATTGCTGTAAATTTCTATTTCTAGCTAGTCATATGTTCAAACTTTGATGAACAAACTTATTTCCTATTGTGAAATTAAGATGATAGGTATTCAGTGAAATTAATTAGTCGGGTGTAAGTGAGCTAGCTAGTCTTGTCAACCCCAAAACGGATGACATAAGAATATTTTTCTATCTATTTTTAGTCATCTTTCTAAATAGTTTTTTGTGAACAAAGTTATTTATTACTTGCGTGGGTAGAAGATATGTACCATGTATCCCAAATAAGATGAGTTGCGTGCAAGCTAACTCAAGTACTGGGGTTATAAGAGAAAAAGAATATTTCTAGTCATCTATCAAACCCTTGATGAACAAAGTTATTCCGAACAAATTAGTTATTTGTTATATGTGTTGGTTTAAAAGAATAAGTACTTCATTAAATTAATTAGTTGAGTTATACTCAAACTGATTCAGGAAACACGATTATAATTTTTCTTTTATATATATATATATGAATCCATTGATCACCTACAAATTATTGTTAAAGCCTTAATGAATTAAGCACAACATAGAGGTTAGAACTTATTCCGTTTAATTATAAACAAATAAAAACGCCATAAAGCATAGATCAAGTGCACGATGGATTCTTCTTATGATCTTCTTTTGCTTTATGATTATGTTTAGAAATTAAATGAAAAAAAGGTGGTTGGGACATTCTTTTTTATTGCACTTTAATGGTGAAGTACTGAGAGCCACCAAAATCAGAAGAAAAAAGAAGTGAAGGAGAGAAAACACGAGAAATAAAAAGAAAAGGACAAACCGTATTACACAGTAAATCTACGTTGTTGTTGATTAATTGGGAAAAGTTCTGACATTTTCATTATTAATAAAAAAAAAGATTCCTTTGCCAATATGCACTTTTAGTATATATTTCCAGTTAATCTTTTTACTAAAAGCAGTGTATTTTATTTAGCACGAAACCCCATGTGTTTGTGGATCAGTGGATGCCTTTTATCATTCCACTCAACTTTAAGTTGTCATCGCTTAATTTGAAACCTCTAACTTCTTTGAAAATAAAATATCATTAAATTTAATTTAACTTTAAAAATTAGCTTAAGAGATGAAGATCGTTCAAAATTATATAAAAAGTTTAAACTTTCTTCCCATTGTTGACTTCCTCCCAGTACGTACATGACTGGACATCTAGAATTTAGGCAATTTAACAAGCGGTCGAACATGATAAACGGATGTGTCTCTGGTTTTAATAACATCTTAAAAAATAGACATTCGACCTAACTCTATCCTAAAAGCTAGCTCAAGAAGTGGAGACTGTTCAATACCATCCAGAGTTAAGTATCGACTTTAAACAGGGCTGAAATCTAAATTTGAAATATGTAAAACTAATTTAATGTACTCTACTAATTTGTATTTATTTAATATATTAATATGAAAGTTACTGAATTCGACTGAACTCGTAAGGAATATTCTTGCTCCACTCCTGCTGATATAATACCCATTATTAAAAGAGAAACGTTCTTTATTAGAACTGGTAACTTCAGTACCTTAGAAGTCATGAAATGTAGAGAAGTCAAAGTGGAATATTGTCAAGTGAATTGTTACAGAATCTTCCAGCTTATATAATGAAGCACTTTGAATTGTTAAATACCTCTTTTAATTAAGACTTGTAGCTAGTTACTACTCTCTTTGCATGACAAATAACTTTTAGTTCTAGGAATCTATACGTTTTGATTTTAATTTAGAAGGTTAGTGGAGAAATGGACTCATCCACATGTTTTATAAGTATTTTCTCCGTCTAAAATAAATGATAGAAATTTGTGTGGCTATAAATCATTTCACTAAGGGTAAAATGGACATGTTAAAGTTAAAGTTATAGAATAGAATCGTACTACCGCTGTCGATGCCGGTGCTGCTTGCCGACGGCCCTTCATTTACTTCTGGAGTCAACGATGCCGCTTTTTCCGTCACGGAAATATGTCTTTTTTTTTTAGACTGGCTAAAAAGGAAAGTAAGTCATATAAACTGAGACGGAGGGAGTAAATGAAAGGCTAATGGAAGGTAGTAGAATAAGCATGGTCGACCTGGTGTTAAGATTTTATTCATCTTTTCTCCTAACAATTAATCATGATAACATTAATCAAGATGATTTACTTTATTAAAGGAAGATGATTATAAATTGATTTTTGCCCACTTCCAAGAAATTCACCTACCATGATTCTTCCCCTAGCTCCTGTTTATTTTTTCATCAAAAGAAAGCAAAGATAGCAGCATGGATAACTAAACACCGCGTGTGCAAAGACTTTATTTCAATGACAATAATAACATTTTAGTGTATTCTTACGGACGGAGATACTGTTTTCAATAGACCATGAACTCAATAGCAAAGATGCAGCATCCATAACTAAACACCGCGTGTCCAAACACAAATTTAACTTTCAAATATATGTCAATCTTTAAATATCAACCAATTCATGTCCAAACGTCTGCGTTGTTGCTGGAAAAAAATAGTCAGCTCCCTGATTATATTTGTATAGTGAATTGGATCTTGTGTTCAATAACAAGATCAAGTGGAAACACATGACTGCTGTCTGGAGTTCAAATGCTTTGTTCTTTTAAATTTTCCAAATACAAAGGATTTTGATTCTTGCCCCACTTTCCACTTCCAAAAATCCCACTTTCCTTTTCAATCTTTCAATTCCATCCACAAACTTTTTCTCCAAGTCAAACATTCTTCATGGTTAATGATGCAAAATAGAACTATAAATAGTATTCACTGGCCAGGCTCACTGTCAGTTTACACAAGGACAAAGTAGAGTTAACTCAACTTTGTCTAGCTATTAATACATTGTAAGAGTATTTGTGTAATTCTGCCCCTGACTTCAATTACAAACTCTTATTTCTCGGTCTAACTTGATAATCTTTGAGATATAGGCCTCTTTTCGACTTTAATCTCATAGGAACAAGTTGTTGAGAAATCAATAGACACGATGGACCCTGAAGAAGGTGTGTCAGCTCCTTCAACACCAGCAACTCCGGGAACGCCTGGTGTTCCTCTCTTTGGTGGATTGATCAAGCATGAGAGGAGAAACGGAGGGAATGGCAAAAAATCCTTTCTTAAGAGCTGTAAATGCTTCAGTGTCGAACCATGGGCCTCTGAAGAAGGAACTTTGCCTGCTGTTTCATGCATGTTACCTCCTCCTCCTGTTTCATTAGCTAGAAAGGTGAGAAAAGTACAAACGGAGACGATGATTCAGGATTTAAATTACGTTACTCAATTTTTTTGTCAAAAATGTTGAGTTCAGTTGAACGTGTTGATTATAGGCGAATGCAATGTATAGCTGATATGAAGATTGGTTTTGTATCAGGTGGGAGCAGAGTTTATAGGTACTCTGATACTAATATTTGCTGGGACAGCCACAGCCATAGTGAACCAGAAGACACAAGGCTCTGAAACATTATTTGGACTGGCAGCCTCGACGGGCCTCGCTGTAATGATTGTGATTCTGTCAACTGGCCACATCTCTGGAGCTCATCTCAACCCTGCTGTGACTATTGGTTTTGCTGCTCTCAAACATTTCCCCTGGAAACATGTATGAATACACGCTCTGTACCACTTAGGACTCATTTGTTAGCACTTAACGGATTGTTTATTTTGCATGTGTGTTAATTTTTTTCACAGGTTCCTGTGTACATTGGAGCACAAATTATAGCATCATTTTGTGCTGCATTCACATTGAAGGTAGTTTTGCACCCAATAATGGGTGGTGGAGTCACTATTCCCTCTGGTAGTTATGTTCAAGCTTTTGCTTTGGAATTCATCATCAGCTTCAATCTCATGTTCGTTGTCACTGCCGTGGCCACCGACACTAGAGCTGTAAGCATTTACTCTTCTGATGGTTTCTCTGTTCTTACTTGTCAATTCAAAAATGGTTTGTTTATTTATTCATTTCCGAAATTTACTCACATCGGATATGTAAGCTAGAGTTGTTTTTTTTTGGCAAACTATAGGTAGGAGAGCTTGCGGGAATTGCTGTAGGAGCCACTGTCATGCTCAACATACTAATAGCAGGGTAACTATCTGCAACTCTTTCCCTGTTTAAGCTGTAGTCCTATGGTGTTCATTTTTGCATCTTGGAGTATTCATCCAACAAGTAACAACAATCCTTTTTTTGGGCTCAACCATAGTCTCCTGAGCTACGACTACCTAAAAATCATAATCATGTCGTGTAAGACCTATTTAGGGGAATGGTTTTTCATCTCATGGCTCGACCTAAAACTTCTGATTAAGGGTGAAAAAATTTATATCCATTCCTACCATACTCTTTATTTGCACAAAGATCTTCAATCAAGATTGAGTAGCTATTTGTTTCTTGGAGTGTTTTTCATGCTGATGGAAATGTTCCCCTGAAATGAAGATCCATGTACTAGTTAAAGTGTCTGTTTGTCCAGCTAAATGGAAGCTTTAGAAGTTACTTTAGATGCATATAGTAGCAGCTTACTTGAATAAAATACTTCTACCTCGTTTTCCATTTATGTGATACTTTTTCTTCTTTTAACTTTGACAACTTTTTGAAGCACAATTTTTTTCTATAACTAATAATTCTCAAAATATCTTTTCAACACATAATTACTCCGTCCAAACAATGATCTGACATAAGATGAATGAACAACTAAGGAAGTAATACATATATAATAATGAAATAATGACAGCTTCCATGGGAATCCCTTTAGTAGCCTGTGAAAAAATAAGACTCTAAAATAACAGTCTCTCACAATTTGTATTTCTTGTGTTTTAGGGAGACAACTGGGGCTTCAATGAATCCAGTGAGAACCCTCGGACCAGCAGTAGCAGTAGGAAACTATAAAGCCATCTGGATCTACCTCACTGCTCCAATTCTTGGAGCTCTCATTGGGGCAGGAGTTTACTCTGCTGTCAAACTGCCTGATGAAGACGGAGACAATCATCCAAAGCCTTCCCTGGAACATAGTTTCAGAAGGTAATTCATCAGTAACACCATCAAACCATGATAATCGCCTATATTTGTAGATGGTGTGCAGTTCTATGAATGTAAAAACATCTGGAAGGCAAGGGTGGGTTGAATAAAGCAAAATCTTTCCACTCTCTCCAAATGTACAGATTTTGAGCAAGATATAACTTATCAAAGAACAGATTAGAGCAAGATATAGTGAAGGAGAGAGGAAAGAAAGGAATGAACATTGGTGAGCTACTATTGACAAAACTTATGCGATGTGTAGAATTGGTGAGTTTTTACTGGATTGTAAAAGAGATTTCTGTATAACGTGTTTAAGTTCACAGAACTAGTGCCAAATGAAGTGCATATTCTTTTTCTTATTCATTTGTCTGAAATCTTGGATGGGTATGAAGTACAACTGAGAGTCTCCTACATCGTCTCTTCAGGATAATTCCAGCCATTGTGAATAATTAGGAAGCCAGCTAAACTACACTGAAACAGATACAAAATATGAAAGAAGTATTGTGCATATATATACTGCCAAATTGGCACAGGGGAATCCAGCTTATTATCATATTAAAAGTTTTCCTTTCTGCAGTTACAGCGCTGCATAACTGGAATATAACTCTCCATATTGAGTTCAACCTTGGCACGAAATTGTTAACTCTGTGCACTACTGATTTAACTATTAAAATTTTCACCACCAACATTTTTTTTTCTTTTATAAACATGTTTCAGTATTGATCATTTACCTCAAGAGATGGCAAGTAAATTGTCCGTTTTCTGTTATGTCACTTGAATGCAAAAAAGGACAATTTACTTGCTTTGTCACTTGAATGCTAAATCCATGTGAAAAGCAAATTCAACTACCTTCAAAAAGAGGTACTATAAAAATAAGACAGTAACAAGGAAGCCCAAAATCCGCTTTCGTTGGTAGATTTGACTATTTAACTTGGGACAATAAAGCAAGCAAAAACAAGATCCAAAGTCCTAATAACTGCAACAACAACTATTCTACCAAGTGTGATATATATAATAAAGTCATGGATAGAAATGACAATTAGATAAAAATATGATCTCAAACTTGAAGGAAAAATCAATAATGGAAGCCAGAACAAAAACAATTCACTATTTCTGGGACTAATTTATTTTATCTACTTCATATGAATTCTATTCTGTTTGCAATAGAATTCCCATTACGTCTCTCTGTTATAGTCCTTTAATTTACTCTTTTAAGTTCTTCCTCAAAAAGAAGAAAAAAGGGCAATTTATCCAGTTCAAAAATTGAAAAGATTTAAATGATGATAGAGATTAAACAAGGAAATTGAGCGTCGGGAAGTACCGAATTGTATGATCGATTTACTCCAAGTAACAGATTAAACCATCTGGAGTACTTTAGCTTGAACGGATTGATCGGGCCTCCGGCGTATGAAGGATGATTTGTAGAGAGAAAGTGCGAGAGCAGCGATGAGACTACCAAAGACGTCGGCAACAGCGTCCTTGGTAGATGCACCTGCTGACCTGAAATAACCCAGTTCGTCGGCGACCTCCTTAGCGGCGCCGGCAGCGAGTGAAATAATGGATCCGACCCAGATGCTCCGGCCGCGGATGAAAGGGTAACGAGTTTTTTCCGCGAGAAGAGTGAAAATGATAGCAATGAAGAAGCAGAAGAGGATGTGGTAAAGCTTATCAGGGGCTATCCAATCATCTCCTTCCTCCATTCCTTTTTTGTTTGCCCCAAGCAATTGATCAAACCAAAAAGCTAAATGGATCATAAATTGATTAATTAATTTAATTTCCCTACCAAAAAAGGGCAGGTTTGTAAGAGTCACGCCATTAGATCTAACAAGTATGATATTGGTTTTACTTTTCTTGTACATATAATATGCTTCACAAATGCAAATATCAATCATCCTTGATTATTCATCGTTTCCAAATGAAACCTCTAAATGCCTCGTTGTTAGTATTAGAACTCTGTTTCTTTATTAGCCTTGTTTATCAACTTGGGATCGTTTTATTTTGTACTAAAGATGGACCTGAGTACTACCATCTCACTCCAATTTGTTCTCATTTCGTCTTCTCAACGATAGGATTAGTGCAGAAGCTTTCAACAGTTTCATAGTAAAATATTGGTCTACACAAAAAAGCCGGACTACGGTTAAATGGATTTGGCTTCAAGACACAAATAAGAAACAACCCACGAAGAGGCTTACTGAGATCAATGGACGGTAAAAAAAATGAATATCGTTTTAACTACAATTCTTCTGCATCATACGAGAAAGTTGCAAGTGCTACATACTTAGATGACACTATCACAAACAATGAATACACCCAACAAATAGACCCACTTGAATATGCTAATTCATCTTGCTGACCAGTTCATTGATGTGATCCTCACGATTGCCTGAATCGCCCCCATCCAAAAATCGTTTTTTCTTACCCTGCAATGCCTTTTCTGGCTTGGTGAGAGCAAAGGGACACAGGAAAGTAGTGACCTCTTTGAAATGTGGACCAATGTTGGCGATCTCAGTCACTACGTCTTCTAAACATAAAATACCATTTTGACCCAATGCCTGCAAACAGTAAATAGTTACTACACAGGAACTCCCACAAACTATATACTAAGATGATAGATGCCTTCAGCAACTTGTACAAAGGGAAAACAAAGGAATTAAATTCATGGTACCTGTTCAACAACTTCGTTGCTGGTTAAAGGCACTCTCTGATTGTCAATTTTTCCAGCACCTTTCTTGTAAATCAGATCCTTGATGCTCTTGAGATTTGGATATCTTCAAAAGCATGAACAGAACCATTAAGACATATTCTACACAGCCCATAGTTAATGACAGCAGAGGAATACAGGGAATTTTTTTTGGACAAGGACAGAAAAGAAATGCAAAGACCTGCTAAAAACGTTTTGTTTTACATGGTTAAAAACTTAAAATTCCTGCTTAAAGAAGGGATATATAACAGCAATTTTGATGTTCTGCCAATATCAGGCATGGTTTCCAAGTAGATGGTGACCATTAGCTGTAAAAGCAGACCTATGTGATCCCGGTGTAAGTATTATTATTAACCTCCTGGTGTTGTATGATGGTAAAAATTTTCTTCTTCAAATGTAATTGTCTTCAAATTGGTGGGACCGTAGATGGATGAATATTCAGGGATAGCTGACACTGAAATGGTTATATGATAAAAAATATGCTACAGGAATACATGACTTAATTAAGGTTCTCATTTTCCTCTTTCTTGACATACAGCAATTTAACTATCAAAGAAGCAAATACAGATTTTGGCATGAGGAGAAAACTGCACTCTTCAAAAGGAAAAAAAAGTATTGAGATAATACAAATATTCAAAATAAGGTCCATTAGCAGCTCTAATATGAATGTAAAATTAAATTTCTGGGACAAAGAAAGTCAGCACCAATCAATAGAACATTGAAGAAAGGGGCAACAATTGTCTCCTTCCAAAGAGAAAATAGCACAACTATTTGTATGCTTGATTGGGCAAATGCTAACACGTAGATATTGCTTAATTCTTAGACAATTACTAGGGCTTCCATGTTGTAGAATGAGGTGTTTACTAGAGATTTTGCGTGAAAGGCACACTAGATGCTAATATGCCATGCAAACAACAAAATTAATGGAAGAAAAATATATCATGTTAAAGATAGCTTTAAACTTAAAACAAGCAGAGTCATGCGACATTTGTACAACTGAAACATAGAATTGACCTGCTGTTACGAGTCATTCAAATTTTCTCCTATTTAGGAAATTTCATTTTTGCCTTAGTCAAACAACTTCCTACATTTAATGTTAGTACCCCCATAGCTAGGGTATGCTTAGTTTCAGATCCAACCCAGAAGGTGGAAATAGCATGGTATGGCCATTCAGTTAAGTGTGGCTGTTTGGATACAGCCTACTATAGTTACGCATTAAGAAAAAAAGATACGGAAATGTCAAGCGAGGAACTTGTCCAAACTTATTTAATGCTGCAGGACATCAAACTGTCATGCAGTTGTAAGCATCGGTTATTCCAACACAGCCACCAAAGCACCTTCATGCTGTAGTTATACTAGATGTCTAACAGCACATTTAACTTGACAAGACTGACATAGCCAAGAGAGAGAAGGTAAAACACCTTGTCACATGTATTAAGGACTAGACACATACAATGGGGACAGGGAAAAGTACTCAGCCAAAACCAAGAAACCAGTAAGATAAAAAGGTGAGATCACCCGCTTTCCAGTAAGCGTAATGCCTATAGTTACTGATTTGAGGTTGAGTGCTTTAAGGATATCCAGTAAAATGAGTTCATCAAATGTCATGCAGCAAAATAACAGAAAAGGCTACTTAAACCTACCCATATGTGACAAAAGGCTCCACCTTTTGCAGGATTTCTAATATTCTTGCATCTGCCTTCACAAAAACACCATTGAAGATTTTCCGCAGCCTCAAAGAGTACAAGAGCTTTCGTGTTCTTGGATGCATATCAGATTTCCTGAAGTGAAATACAATTATTAGGACCCAAAAGTAAGTTACCCTAGCCTAAAAGTAAAAGTATGATCATAAAACCAGGAACTCACCCTCCAATGCGTATGACAAAAAGGAGACTGGAATCAGAAGTGACAAAAGCTCGCCTGGATCTGTTCTTTCCCCTTTGTTTCATTTGGACAAGGTCCATCTCCTAAATATATTTACAACAACTCAGATAAGAAGAATGTTGAACGAACAATACACTACAATTCATAAATCAGATTATTGCAAGGTGATTGCTCAGAAAAGGTAGATAATCATCATTACTGTAGGTGAGTATAAGGCAAAAGTAGTTCCAGAGTGTTGTGCAGTCCTGATCCCCTAAATTTTAACATGTAATGAATCTTTCCTTAATACATTTTTGTCCATACTGCTTCACAAGGTCTTTTACCATCTTTCTTCTAGAAATTGCACAAATACTGTCTCGTCTCTTTCTTGGAGCGTCATTAATTGTGTATTATGACCATCAGACCCCTAGAGAACGCTAGTGAGAAGATTTGACCACATTGATTTTCATATTCAGGAAAGACAAAGGATGCTGGTTACTTGCAAGTGATTATAAGAAAAATTGGAGATCATTTAGTTTAGGGACACCAAATTAAAGGATAAGTGAACCTGAGTAAATATCACACCTTACATACACATATATCAAAACTTAACAATTGTCACTGCCACTGCACCACAAAATTCCTGATAAAAGATTCTACAACCGATAAAGAAACTCAAAACAAAAATAAAATGCTGAAGCCAATAGAAAAAAATGGAAACATTGAACGATTGCTTGATGAAATAAATTGAATGCGTCACTAATAAAAAAATAATCAAAAGGAGATGTGTGCAAGCAATAATCTTACAGTTGACGAAGGGAAAGAACTGAAATTCAATTTAAACAAAAGATACAATTCATAGATTCACATACCTTATCCCTGTACTCTCGAATGAACTGCTCAGGCTTCTTGATAACAAAATTATCAGATTTAAGTTTCTTGACTTTCTGCTCTAGTTGGAGTTTTCTTCTAATTGCCCATTCTTCATTGTTCTTCCTCTTCTTTAAAATCACTTCTGGTATATAATTTAGAGGCTGTGGCATCTCCTCTGCCATTGTTAGCTATCTCTGCCAGGAGAAATGGGCAATAGTAGAAAAAAGCAGTATTAGATATATGGACAATCAAACTTCTCAAACACTAACTTTAACTCAATTTAGGGGATTGACTTGAATAAGTTGATCTCAAATGCTTGAAATCATAAGATATTGTAAAAACTGAAAACAATAATATTGGCAACACTGAAACCATAATTCTGAATAGAATGATACGGAAAACAACTTGAATTTTATGAATTTCATTCAATGAAATGCAAACTCACAACATTAAGGTAAATATTTTAGGTTTATATTAACAGACATGTCCATAGCATTAATTTTAGGAACACTCAAAGCTAAAGTCACGACCCGACATCTGAAGCGATTATCATATAGAAAAAAAATGATTTGCATATTAATTAGTAAGAAACACAGAAAAAGTAGCTAAAGCTCACATATATATGCATTCTAACAGAAAAACCCAGTACGAAAATAGAGATATAGGTTAATTTATGTTTTGGAGAGAAAGTGATAGTGATACACAGAGGTACGACAAATAAAGAGAGAAAAAGACTTACGATTAGATAACGCCTCGGGAGAGTTACGCCGACGAGTTGTTCGCCGGAGAGGAGCAAGTCCACAGACGAGGTTCAGTGGCGAGGGAGGTTTAGGGTTTTGGATTTTGGACCGGGAAAGAGGAAGAGAATTATAAGGCGATTTGAGAAATCAACAAAAAGAAGGGCCGGATCTTATGAAATTGGGCCTTATGATATACAAATGTATTGGGCTTTTCGATTCAAAACCAGTGAGAACCAAGTCCACTTAGACACGGGAGAGAATTAGGAATTTTGTACTTTAGCGGCCGTTAATTAATAATAATATCTTAATTATCGCAAAATATGTTTTTAGATGCAATTACACTCTTTGTAAATATTCTTAAAGCCTATAGCGATATTGAGTACAATAACAATTAACTAATGCCGATAAAAACTTTAGCGCTCTTTCTAAATGTGCATATTTATTAATGCTAAAAACTGTTTTTACAATAACCCTTTGGGGTGACCCAGTGGTTTGGGCTTGGGACTTCCATGCTGGAGGTCTCAAGTTCAAAACCCCTTGCCACCCCCTGTGCGTACCCAAAAGGGGAAAAATCACACCATATACATATTTAAGAGATAATATTACGGGTTTTAAACATACTTTAAAAATATTCTTACTTATAACAGTTTATTTACGGGTTATAACATATCAATTAAATTTAACTTTATTTAAAAATTAATTAAAATTTAATTTAATAAATGATTAATCTCTTTATATTTTTATATTATTAATTATTAATAGTTAATTAATTTGATTGCAGTTCCTTTTTTAAAACATAAATTATCAGTTACACAAATTTAGGGATTGACATTGATTAGAGTTCCTTGATTACTGTTACATTCCAAACCTCCCATTCACATTAATCCCACCCCCATCCCCCACGCCTATCCAATACTACAGTAATCGTCCCTCCCATCTTTCTCACCACCCCACTACCCCACATTCACAATCGTCCCTCCCATCTTTCTCACTACCCCAACTTCAAAACCGTCCCTCCCGTTCCATTTCTCATCATCATCATGTCGAAGAAAACGATTGTAACGCCTCGAAAGAGTCCTCGATTAGTTGAAGGAACATCTACGGATGAAGTACATGCTCCAACATTCAACATATTGACTCAAACCCCACCGCCAAAAAATGTTGAAATTCCTGCAAAGTGTGGTTCCTCTCAATCGAAGGATCAAAA
>NW_006238952.1:237236-237646 GCF_000226075.1 Solanum tuberosum
CTAATAGGAAGGTTTCTTTTTCAATTTCTCCATTAATGTATTTAAATTTTTAACATTGGTATGAAAATGATATAAAATGATTTTTCTTTCAATTTTTTTTAGTGATTGTGGTTTGTACACATGTCTATTTGTTGTATACATCAGTAATGGAGTTTTTGATATGCGTTCTGTTGATATCGATGCAAAGTACCATCGTCAAAGGTATGCCACAATCAAATGGTATTATGGAAAAGCAAGGAATGATGATGGTGCGTTCAGTGAGAGTGAAGTAACTGGCACTGTTGCTAGCAAATTTGGTGGACCCCACATATCAAAAGAACATGCTCTGGATACCAGCAATTATCCCACACCAAGACCACGAAGATCAAATTTGAGATAGTTGATTGCACATTAGACTTTTTAGAATTACA
>NW_006238952.1:239933-281931 GCF_000226075.1 Solanum tuberosum
AAAAACCATAAATAGATTAATCATTTATTAAATAAATGGAAATTGATTTTTAAAATCAGAATATTTGAATTAATTTTAACAAGTTAGAGTGAATTAAGGAAACTGAATATTCTTAATTAGTTTGGATCCCTTATTTCATGCTAATCATTAATTAATTACAATAATTTCAAATTAAATTACAGCCCACTAATTTTCTAGTTTTTTTACTTTTATTTATTTTCTTAATTTTCGTTTTTTTTTTTAATTTTCGTTTGTCTTTTTATTTATTATTTAGTATTTTTCAATTAATAAAAACATTTTTTTTTTAACTTGTTATAACCTGAATATTTAATGTTATAGCTTGAAAGTCTAAATCTACTGCTATAGCTTGAAAATAGTACTATAATATATGTCATATATGAAATTTACACCCCAAAAGGGTAGCGTCTTATTTTTTTTATTTATATAGACGGACGATTACTATATTTATCATCTCAAAATTCATTGTTAAAATCTATTACTAGAGTTTCAAAAGCACAGTCACTGAACTATGAGTTCTTTCTTCAGAAAGTTAGTAAACTTTGAATATTAACTTAATTTTTTTTTAATTATAGGTGTTCTACTTACAAAGTCGCTTACTCAATAAAATTTGTGAAATTTAAAGTTTTTGAAGATTACGAAGAAAGACAGATGGTCAGATGGGTATGTCGAATATCAATAAACAAAGCATGAAAAGTTAACTAATTATATAAACACCACTTAGTTCATTCCTTCATTAATTAGTCTAATTCTAGAGTATTTCCTGAGCATGGTGCACATCTGCTCAGACTATTACTCTTATCCTGTGTTATTGAATTTGGTCTAGTTCAGTTGAGACATATCCAAAAAATAAGAACACTAATAGGGGCGAAGCTAGGTGGGTGTTTATGAGTTCGGATGAATTCAGTAACTTTTTCGTAGACCCTATATTTTTACTGGAAAATTAAGTAATAACTTGTGAACCTCTAACAAAATTGATTGACAACTCAATATTAAGGAAGAGAAAGGAAATTAAGAACCTCCAAACTCCTAATACTAGCTCCGCCTCTGAATACTAATGTCTTGTTAGTCAAACAAATATGTACTTGCCATAATTTTGAGAAAAGAAAAAAAAAACAGTAATTCTACATATACCATTATGACAAGGAATGACTAGTTATCTAACGGCATAATACATAAATGTGCCCTTTAATTTGACCTTATTTCGCATTTATGCCCTTCAATTTTGGATATGCACAAGTAGACACTTAAACTTGTATAAACTTGAACAAGTAGACACATGAGTCCTACGTGACACAATACATGTAGGACACCAAATAGGATAAAAAATGACATGTAGGATTCCATGTAGGCCATGTGTGTCTATTTGTTCAACTTTATACAAGTTTAAGTGTCTACTTGTGCACACCCAAAGTTGAAGGGCATGAATGTGATTTGAAGCCAAGTTAAAAGGCATATTTATGTATTATGCCTTATCCAAATCATGTCTAATAAAAAACAGATCACACATGCATTACAATAACAACATATTCAGCTAAAAGGTCATACATGCGTTAGGGCATCTTCAATCCTATCCTCTATTTTTTACTTTTTAAATATAGAGTTTTCTATTTTTCCAGACAATCAACTCCAACCCAATTCTCTATATTAATCTCTAAAAAAAATATTCTCTCTCCTCAATATTATATTATTATTTCTATTTTAAATCTTTTTTTTCAAATAATCACCCTATACAATTTTCATGTTGTAACACCCCGACTTTTCTAAACGTCTAAATTAATTTGTACATTCGTGGAAAGACAAAGAGGGTGAGTAATAAAGTAAAAATGATGTGGTATGTCATAATTTAAGTGTTCAAGGGTTGTATCTCAAGTTTTAAAGTAAGGTAAGTCGCAAAATAAAAGTGGGCGAAAGTTATCGTAAGTTCCTTTTTAAAGATTTCTCTGAAATTTGGGTCAAATGTTTCGGAGGTTTTCTCCCAATCTATAACGAGTTATGGGTCCCACGATGCATTAAATCGAAGGTCTACGAGTCTAGTTTCCAACGCATCAAACAGTTTGTTCATACGACTTCAAAATAGAGAGATATTCGTGTTTTTGTGAGACCGCGCAAGCAGGCACGTGAGGTGGGTCCCATAAGTCGGTGGAAGCTTATAAGATAGCATCTTCTTCATTTCTCTTCATTCCAAATCGTGAGAAACCCACGAAAATCAGAGAAATACTCCTCAAATCATCCTTGTGTGTTCATGATCTCTTCTTGGTCTTTTATCGAAAATTACCCTACGTCGCGAGCTCGTCGTTTTGGTATAATTTTCACGGTGAATTGAGCGGTGTAGCTCCGTGGAGGTTATGACAACATGATTTTTTCCCCACTGGAGTGACTGTATTCAAGTGTTTTGGTCATTTAAAGAAAGGTAGGAATGACCTTTTATCAGCTTACGGATACCTTAGGTCTTGGATTGTAGTTTACAATAGGAATTCGTATCGATTGTCGAATTGTCGTAGTAATTTTTATCCTTAATTACTGATTGATTTTACCTTATTCTTTAGTGTTGTTGTGGTGTGGACAGAGGTGTTTTCAGCATCAATTATAAAGAAAAATGTATGTTAAGGCTACTCCCTTCGTTCGGCATGTTTCCTTAGAGCTTGGGAGTGATATAATAGAGTAGTTAATGTTAGTTATGTTGTAGATGTAATTATGAGTGGTTGGTTGATTGAGTGGTTATAAACCTTCATTTTAGGGACTCATAATCTGTTCAGAACAACCCTAAGTTAGAAACGACTTGGACATTACTCATATATATTGTTTATAGCTAAATTGTTCGCCTTCAGCCTATTTAATTGTTTGTTGTCGCCCTTGGGGCTATTGTGGTTAGTTGTTGAGCTATGAACTGCCTATGGGGGCTATGATGTTGTCTAATAGGACTATGTTATTGCCAAAGAGGGCTATGTGTTCCCCACGGGGATATATTGATGCCAAAGAATGTTATGTGTTGCCTACGGGGCTATTTTGACGCCAAAGAATGTTATGTATTGCCTACAGGGCTATGTGATGCAAAAGAGGGCTACGTGCAGCCCACAGAGCTATAATGTTGCCAAAAAGGGCTATGTGACTTCTTACAAAGACAAGGGACTAGCGATAAGGTTATGTAGATTGATTTGGCACCTTTTAGGTTTATGGAGGCCAAAGTAGGTGGTATGTTGTTTGTACCTACCGGGCTTATGGGTGCTTGGTTAGGTTGATGTTTGATCATTATTGTTATTTTATTAGATTCAGTAGTGGGTTGGCATGCTTATCTAAATTTAATTTCCTTACCTGATTGTTTTTGGTATAGTATGATACTTGATCATTTAGTCTACAACCTTTCATACTCTGTACATTATTTTATACTGACGTCCCATTGCCTGGGGCGCTGCATTCATGCATGCAGGTCCTGGTAGACAACCGAGTAGACCTCCTCAGTAGCAGGATTGACTTCTATCCGGTTGGCTATCCCCTTTCCTCCGGAGTTGCTAGAGTTTGGAGGTTTGTTAGCTTTTGTTGTGTATATTTTTATGGGTAGGCTGGGGACCTGTCCCACCAATCTTTACTACTCTTTGAGGCTTGCAGATTAGTGTGTGGGGTGTAGAGCTTATGGTCAGGCTGGCCTAGTTTTGTTGGTTTGCTAAAGCTTGTGAGTTGTTTGATGTATTGTCTTGATATATACCTGCTTCCAGTTTTTGTATAGATATCATGGTAGCCTCGACGGCCCAGTCAGGACTTCTGTGCTAGTTGACTATTTCTTTATATGAACTCTTGGGAGTAGCTGTTTCTTATATATATATATATGTTGACAGGGGCCTTACCGGCCGAGGGCTTAGTTTTAAGCCGGGATATACTAGTTTGTTTTCTTGATTGCATGTGTCTGCCATGCACTAGTAGCAAATGGTTCAGTAGGGCCGGCTCGGGCCTGCGTTTTGGCATTAGGAGCCAGTGGCCCCCCTTGAGTTTGGGGTGTGACAGATGTAATATAAAATTTTGTTTTTTTTCAAATTCTTTATATAATATAGATTTATATTTTATTCTAAATTTCTAAAGAACAACTACAAATAATTGTTAAAAGAAATCAACAAGCACGATTGTGAACACAACCACAATTTCTCTGGATCATACATTAATTTTTTCCCCAAATATTATTAAATTTGGAAATGACTACTGGATTATTGAATTATTATTGTGATTTTTAAAATTATTATGTTATGTATTGTATTGTTATCTTGTATTTAAATTATTGTGTTATGTATTTTATTTTTAAATTAAAATTTTCATTTTATCATTTAAATTTTGTGCATTCTTCATAGTGAAAATTACTAATAATATTAAATTATATTCACTTAAAGTGACAAAAATTTAAAATAAATTATTTGAAATATTATTAATTTGGGATGAAAATAGTATATATTAATATATTACATTTAAAAAGAATTATGAATATTCGAGATTTAATTAATACTATCTTTATATGAAAAATAATATGTTAATTATAAAATAATAGATATGATAATATAGTATTCAAAAAGTGAAATAGAGAGTATGAGTAGTAGTAGTACTATTCAACTTTTTATAATTAAAAAGTAAATGATAAAATAGAGAGTGTTTCGAGAAGATATTCTATATTTTACTCTTCAAATATAAAAAATTGAGAGTAAAATAGAGAAAGATGGGTGATGATTTAGTAACCAAAATTTGGTGTCATTTTCAAATGTCAAATTCTTCACTACACGTACTAGTAGATATATATAGACCAATGAAATTAGTCAATTAATTAGGGCATTTGGAGTTAACTTTTTGTCAAAAGCATATACCTATGAATGTAGATATGTTGATCATAATACTATATAGACATGTGCTACTTTTACTAAAAGCGGCTTTTGGGGTGGACCGAAGGCCAGAAATAACGACAAGGGATATCAGGAGATGGTGCATGAAATGCTTGATAATATTCCGTTCATTTTTACTCGTTCATAAATTTTACATACGCCTTAAAAAATAATAAATAAAGTGTTTATTTTATCATAATACTTATATTAATATGAATTTGAAGAATAATTTAGAACGAATAGTTAATTTTAAGGTTGTTATAAAATAAAAAGGAAAATTATCTTTCTCTAAATATACTAAAGTGGATATTAAAAAATATTTTAATATAATCGATAAGTAAAAGTGCATAGAAGATGTATTTCATGAGGTATGTAATAGGTGGATAACACTTAATTTGGGCAGGTTAAAATGAGTAAAAGGCAAATCCAAAAAAATTGAATTTATGGATTTTGAACTTTCAAAAAGATAATTGACTTGATTCCATTATAAAGTATTGAGACATATAACTGATAAATTTATTAATGCCGAAATATATGATTTTAATCAAAACTATTAAATAGTATGTTAAATTCATAACTGGAACTCTAACTCCGCCTCGATAGGAAAAAGGCAAAAAAGTTGCTTTCCCTTTCAATATGTTTTCTTTAGTTCTCTCTTTAATTTCCCAAAACATTTGGATTGTACAAAGATACACAGACAAAGAAATCTAACACATGAGTTGAGAGAATTTTGGGTCCCAATTCTTTTACTTTGATTAGACAAAGCAAACTCCTTAACCACACGCAAAATCTTTAAGAATCCTCTCATTTCAGCACTGAGACAAAAAAAACTAACATGTCCATTACTATAGCAAACTATCATTTTGGATCAGTCCTAAAAATACCATATCTTTTTTTGATTTCAAACAACTATATTGTATGATTATATCTATAAAAAAAAATATGTGTTCATGTTAAATATAGCATGTATGCCTAGGCAAGCACTAACTCCTTTGCACATTATATATTAGGGGGACCTATATCTCCATCTGCTTCCTATCTAATTGTCGGCCATTTGTAATGCATCAAGACAATTTCCACACCAAGCAACATATATATAGTAGTACTAGTAGTACTGTTTGAGATTTTTATTCAAATTATCTTGAGATTTGGTATACACTACAATAACCATAATAACATATATCCAATGAAAATTTAAATCCCACGCTATGAAGGGAGGATTGTCCAAGTTCATATAATGAGACTAAATTCTTATCCCTTTTCCGATGTGGGAATTCTTCACACTCCCCCACGCCCAGACCTCGTTAACTGGAGCATGGACACTATAATATGGGGCCCAACATCGGTGAACAAAGAATTGAGATGAGTCTAGCTCTGATACCATGTAAAGATGGATCTTGGGCCTAACTCAACCTCAAAGGCTAGCTTACGAGGGGAGGATTGTCCAAGTCCATATAAGGAGACTAAATTCCCATCCCTTTTTCCGATGTGGGAATTCTTAACATGACAGTAGATCCGAGAGGTTGTTTCTGGAAGATCCTTGGCCGAGTATAACAAATCAAAGTAAGTTAAAAAGGGAAAATGACAATGAATAAAATATCAAAATATCAAAATAATGTAATAACCTAAACACCATTAAAAAGACATATTTATCTTCTTCTTTGTTTGGTTTGTAATATTATAATTAAATTAATTGAGTTTGAATTCTAAATTTCTTGTGTGTATAATGTCTATATTGTAATATTTGTATAATCATGATCCTAAAAAATTAATAGTGTTTTCATTTATTCTTCAGCATGACTCAAACGATCAACTTATTGCGGTTCATGATGGAAGGTGTTCAATTATGACCGAGCAAGCCAAATGAATAATTATTTGATTAATACAGTTGCGTGTACAATGACAAGAGAAAACACAAGGTTGGGGCCGGGTGTGTGTTTAAATAATTTATAGTTGAATACTAAAATACAAGAGAATATTAATTATTTTAAAAATGAGTCCTAATAAAATATGATTAGATATCGACAACATTGTGAATTAGATTCATTATTCCTAAGCCTCATAACCCCATTTGATGTCATATGAGTAGTGGAGTAACACCTAATAACCAAAATATTAATTCATATCAAAGATTTTAAATGTATTTTTATAACAAAGATTAATTGACAACTTAACAAAAATGGTTATACTAACATATATGATAGAAAGTTTTAAACTACACTAATAATGTTAAAACATTATATTCAGTCTAGATACTTTTGGTTTTTATATATAGTCACATTAAAGCAACATTCTATTAACTAAAATATGTACTCCAAGAAATATGTTATACTTACCCTTCGGGGTGACCCAGTGATTTGGACTTGAGACTTCCATGTTGGAAGTCACAAGTTCGAAACCCCTTGCCAACAAAAGTAAAGGGTTTGCCTTCTGGGTCGAGCTCGTTGCATCGGGATTGCCTAGTGCGGGTTACCTCTCATATGTGGTTTGCGAGCTATTGCATAGGAGCGGGGGTTTTACCTTGTGCGCACCCAAAGGGTAGCGGCTGCGGGTTTCCCTTGTCATCGAAAAAAAGAGAGAAATATGTTATACTTGGAATATTTTAGAAGTGTATTACATAAAATAAAAGTAAAACCAGAATTCCTCCACTACGGATGGACCGCTCTAAAGAGCAGAGACTTGATTCGATATTTACAGTTGCTATAGGTTAGGGCTTCTATCGTGCTATTCTATTTCTATAGAGAGGTGGGCGGCAAAGACAAGGGATCTCTCTCGCTATGGATAGTTGTTGTTTGCGAGAAGCGTCTGTTCCGCTTTATCCTTTCAATAATTATATTGAATAAAGACAAATTGATCCACTGGTATTTCAACGCTCGATCTCTACTCCTCGAAAGCTCACTCACAATCTATGGCTCACTTAGGACTAGAAAGATAGGATTCTTCATACAAAGCCAACCGGAAGCCTTCTTTCCAAACTCACTCGACACACAAAAGAAAAGACGAAAGACGAGAATCGGCGCAAGGATCAAAACACTTAATAGACATAGAAGAGTAAAACAAATGCTTCCTAGCCTACCGAAAACTTGGTTGAAGCTAGTTAGGTCCTCCGGTCAGTCAAGTGTTGACACCAGATTAGGTTTGACCTTCCTTCTGATCAATGTCCGGATGAACATGCAATTCTTTTCTCTACATTATGATAGAGTATGGTAGACTTATAACCAATCCAATCGAAAACCTTAATTCGAGAGATCAAACTAGCAAGGATAATATCGTAAAGTCGGAGAGGAAGAAGAATGCCATCATAGAGGGATCAGCGTGTAAACTTGAAGGGCTAGGGAACTCCTTTAGCTCAATAATGAAAGTTAGGGTCGATCGGAGGAGGCCTTACCTCTTAGATGACCCAAGCAAGTCATTAAGCTATTGGATGGATCCTCCTAACTGTAGTTACTTAAGGTCGAGTAGTAGACGGGTGAGAACATATGTGTAGTTAAATTGTGAAATGATTTGATAATTATATTCTAGAATATTCTGAATATTCACAAGCAAATTAAAGATAAAAAATGCACATTTCAAATAATTAAAATTAGCATCCTTAGTGTAAGATATCCCAAAGAGTAAAATTAGAATTTACCACTAATTAAGGGATCAAAGCTACTCACCCTTATATCTAAAATCCTTCTTAAAAATAATATTCCCTTCGGCGTATTTTTATCTCAAAATCACTTTAGAAATTTAAGATTAAAATTAACAATATATTGTTTTCAGCTATACTCTTTACATTAAAAAAGTATTTCTTGTTAATATTGTCCAATTCTCAAAAACATATACTACTAAATAAGAATAACTTAGTAAATTATACCTTATCAAAGTATTTATTGTTATTTCTTAATGAACTTTAAAGAAGTAATTAAAAAAACACCTATTAAAATAGGAGTGAAGGAAAACTATACCTTATATGAGTAGTGTACTATGTTTCATTGATCATTCCAATAGTGCTAGTGACATTTGGAAATTAAATTAAAGGATGTACATCCATTTTCCAATTTTTTGAGGCATAGGTCATGTGCAAGGAATTCATGAACTTATATATAACTTTCCATTATTAGAGTTGTGACAGCTACATGGATATTATATTCCTTATGTTATACATTAATTAATGTTTTCCAAATTGAGATAAATTTGTATGCATGTAATACATGAATGTCCCTCACTAGCTAGCTAATGGCACTATACATATAGAGTACTTTAAAGTTTTAATGATCAGTTTCAAACAAACAATAATAATGGTGCATATATGGTATTCATAATTACAAATGAACAAATCAAATACTTGTGTTGGTGTGTTTTTATAATATCTGGGACTGTACTGTTTTAGAATAATAATAATAATGAAGTTGGATGAACAATTATATGTTTTCATTGATGAAAGCAGTTTTCTATTATTAATGTATATAGGTCTCTTTCGGCCAAATAATGTTGGCCAAACTCCATGCGTTGCTTCCTTGTTTTATTTGGATAAAGGTTGTCCCACTGTTTTTCTCATTATTGATTATTAGTACTTATGTTATGTTGCTTTTTTTTCTTTTCAAGGTACACTTTCTCGTTTCAAATAAGTGTCGCCTTAACAAAAATCACGTTCATTAGAAAATTAATAAATATAATATGTAGTTTACTGTAGTGTTCTTATTTAATAAATGTCTCTCGAAAACTGATATATGAATATATAGTTGGTAGAGCAAACATATTGGGCGGCAATATTACTAAATATGTAAAAATTATATCCTTAATAACCATGTTTATTAACATCCTTCTTTAGTATAGGTACGGTTTGTTTTTGAAATAAATGTTTATAGTACTTGTTTTATATATAGTACCATATAGTTTAGTATTAAAAAGTCAATGAATTCATGTCATATTATTAATCCAAAAATAGATAACCTGATCATCATTGTCAATTAGACAAATCAAGGCGTTGTATTTAAGGTTTAATTAAACCTCCTCCTCCTCTTTTGATAGGGCAAAATCAACTTAATTATGGTTACTTATTATGACCTTTTTCTTCTCATTATAATATAGCTATGGAAGAGTTTTAAAAAAAGCTGTATTATCCTTACTTTGATGAAAAACTAAAATGAAAGCAAACACTTGAATGAAGTAAAATACTATAATAACGAGCAGAAATGAAATAAGGTGCTAATTACATAAAAATTAGGCCATTTTTCAGTTTGTAATCGAAATCATATTATATGCTAATTAATATAACGCAGTAGCAGCACTCTACCCCGATTGTAGTTGTACTTAAATGGTACTTACTGTTTTTTTCCTCGCAATAAATTATCAGCCCGTTCACTTTTATTTGTCTATTGTATTATATATAAATGCGTCATTTAACTTGACTTCAACTTGTATCTATTCCCTTCAAGTCTCCAACTTTAGATATGCACAAATAGATACTTAAAGTAGTATAAAATTGAACAAGTAGACAACAACTTATGCGACATCCTGCGTGGTGTCCTAGGTGTATTATGTCACATATCACGTGTGTGTCTACTTAATCAATTTATACAAATTTAAGTGTCAATTGTGAACATCCAAAGTTAGATGTCATAGATATCAATTGAGTCGAAGTTAAAAGGCATGTTAATGTATTAAGTGTTTTACTTTCCACATTAATTACCTTATTTGTCAAATTATTTTTCAACACAGACTGAACATCAATTAATATGAGTACTTATATCCATCATTATTTTTAATTTAAAGGATGTACAAAATTTAAAATGGACAAATAAAAGTGAACCGTGGGAGTGGAAGTACTCATCCACCGTTCACTACTACTGATATGTATTTGGAAGTTCCAAAAGGACACGCTAAATTAATTGCAACCTCATGCTTTTACTAAAAACTGATTTTGCAAGTTCAAATTTAAAGAAACAATATATACATGCATGAGATCAACAGTTTGAATCTTTGAATTAGGAATATATATGTAACTGATATGAAAAATATGCGTGATATATGTTCATTCATTAAAACAGTATCCTTTAACAGAAATTTCAGATCATTTACTTAATTGGTCGATTATAGTATGAAATAACTTTGAAAATTGATGGTAAAATTAGTATAACTTTGATTATTTTTTTTAAAACATAAGAGAATTCCAAAAAGGGTCAAAACGAAAGAAGACAAGAATATATACTGTATATATATGGTGGCCAAAAGGGCAGAAAACGTGGGAATATATAGACAAGGAAAAAAACAATTAAAGAAATATTGGATGGGGTATATATGGCTTAATTGTGTTGTGACAGACTTGTTTTCTTCATCAGTTTCCATCAAAACTCTTTCATCTATATCTATCTATCTATCTGTATATTATTATTATTATTATTATTATTATTGGAGTATACTATAAAATCCCCTTTGAGTATCTTTTTACTATAATAAGCTTATTGTAACTGTAATGCTTCCTTCCTTACATAGTACCATAGCATTAAATTCTCAATCAATAAACATTTACTACTACTTCTTTTTTCTTTCTATTAAACCCCAATTATACTCTTTCATCATCACAACACAAATTAAAGTGCAATTTCTAGTCCCCGTTTCTTTGATCCATATGTACTTGTCTCAATTCCCCAAATAAGTACTCTATACAAAAATCACTCTGAGAAAAAAAAAAAATGGAAGTTAAAGCCTCCAATAATAACCAAATTTCAAATGATGAACACGAAAACGACCATCTTATTCTGGATCTAAGCCTCGATCACGGCGTTAAATCCAATATCCAGACAAGTTCATCAGACGCATCGCGATCCGCAGGTTATAATAACGAATCGGAGCCTCGGGTATTTTCATGTAATTATTGCCAGAGGAAATTTTACAGTTCGCAGGCGTTAGGCGGACATCAAAACGCGCATAAACGAGAGAGAACAATAGCGAAAAGAAGTCAAAAAATGTCTGCAGCAGCTTTTGGTTACGATAATAAGTATTCGAGCATGGCTTCTTTACCATTGCATGGTTCATTCAATAGATCTCTAGGAATTCAAGTTCATTCAATGATCCACAAGCCTACTAGCAGTACCGCTTTCGGCGTGCCGGCCTTGTACGGACATCCTGGATGGTCAATTAGAAGGCCAATTGGCCGGCTTGCTCCAGAGAATAATTACCACGTGGCGGGTACAACATCGTCAGGTGGTGCTGCTGCTAGATTTGATAACATTATCCAAAAATTTCCTCAGGTTGATGGTATTTCACAGTACAGATGGGATAGTGGTGGTGGTCCTACTCATTCAAAGAGTACTAATAAACCTGACGAAATGAAGAAGCTTGACCTCTCTCTCAGACTCTAAATTATTAGTACTAGTACATTTTATTTTTTTCTTACCGTTATTTCGTTTAGATTTATATTTTCCTTTCAAGTTTCGCACTTATGAGGTCCACTATTGTAGATGTTCTTATGCCATCTGTGATGTGATTTCCGACATTTTAGTAATGACCATGCTCAAATCTTGCCTTCAATGACGGACAATCCAAATATATAACTATTCATTTAATAATTGAGTTCAAATTTTACAAGCTGGAAATGCATTTTTTCACTTCCAATAAAAGTCCACAAATGAATTGATGTTGACAAGTGGTAAGATAATTTAGTGCACAAAATATCCTGCGTTAACCAGCGGTAAATCTATTCAAAAAGTCCACAAATGAGAAAAAAGATCAGTACTAACTGTTTGGCTTTGGATGAGATTGATGTTTAATACGTGACAAATGCACATGCCGACAAAATATTGTACCGTTTGATGAATTAATAACAACCACTACTACAAATAATTTTGCTGATTCAACGGCTGAGATTTAGTGAGCAGTTGATGAAATAGACTATCTACTGAGGGGTCATGTTCATAAGGTTGGTGGGGGGTATGTGGAAAGTATATATAAGTTGTGTAAATGACCTTTGTCCGTTTTCATTACGAAAACTTTTTTTAATTAAGGTGATGTTAAAAACAATTTTAAGTTATTCAATCACATCATTATCTTTCATATATTTTAATGCTGTAAAATCTTGATTGCATTGATTTCTTACCTAAGAAATCTTTTAAACAGGGTCACTCTATAATATGGTGGGACCAAATTTTGGCTTTATGATGGATTTTAAACTTAATAATGTCATTTTCTCAAAGTAATCCAACTCTAAGCAACAAACATGACGTGTACGCTGAAGAGAGACATTATTTGATACAAACAAACACAGTAACGAAGTGTTAAGTATTCATTCATTTTTAATATCAGAAAGACGAAAAAGAAGGAAGAGAGACATTTGGCGCGTGCAAGAGAGAAAGGCAAGGAAATTAAAAGGTGTAGGGTTGGTGGTATTATTGATTCTCCCTCTGTCCCTAACTACTTGTCCACTTTTCCTTTTATAGTTGTCCCTAATTACTTGTTCATTTTGACAAATTAAGAAAAAACAATTTTTTTTACCTATTATATCCTCAATTAAATGATAATTATTTTTAAAAATGTAGAACTTTTCATCCACTTCATAATAATAGGGCCGTAAAATGGTAAACTCATTATGTCATTAATTATTTTTTTAATAGGTATACCAATTCAAAAATAGACAAGTAATTAGGGATAGAAGGAGTATTACACAGTGAAGAAAATATGTTTCTCTGGTGTTTTTATGGCACAAAACACGACAAATAGTTGAGAAACTTAGAAATGGACAATGTGGGGACAAAATATATGTATTTTCGTTGCTTGATTGATGGTTACTTTCGTTCTTTCATTTTTCCTCAGCTAATGAAAGCAATATGTACAGCTTGGCACTTGGCAGCTTATCAACCACCTTTATTAAACTCTTTTCATCCAAAACATGAACATAGGTGCAAATTTAGCTCGTAAAAATATAATTCGCTGCATTCCTTTAAACTTAGTGGGTTAAAAACATTTTTCTATTAATTTAATCCAAATTCAATTGGTTAAAAGTTTGGATTGATTTAATTTGAGCGCCTAAATTGAACAAATAATCCAGTTTAGGGATTAAATAAATTACTCTCTCCATTTTAATTTAGTTGTTACCATTTTAGATTTCACGCTCCTTAAAAAATTAGGTAAGTTTACCATTGTATCCTTATTTTGTGTTCTTTTGATGTCAAGTTTTCAATAAATGAACATAAATTAATTTACTTTGATCAATGAATATAGATTACTTACTTAGTTTTTCTATGTTGGTCAAATATATACTTTCAAAGGATAAAATAAGAAGAATAGTGTCATTTATGCATTGATTTTGTGAAATGACTAATACTCCCTCTGTACCTAATTACTTGTCCACTTTTGAATTGACACATCAATTAAGAAAACAATTAATGACATAGTGAGTTTACCATTTTACCTCTATTAATTATGAAGTAGATGAAAAGTTCTACATTTTTCAAAGTAATTAATCATTTAATTGAGGGTATAATAGGTAAAAAAAATTGTCCTTTCTTGATTTGTCAAAATGGACAAGTAATTAGGGACAACTAAAAAAGGAAAAATGGACAAGTAATTAGAGACAGAGGAATATTAAAGAAAATCTATTTTTAATAAGAACGACATATAAATAGGAATGAAGGGAATTGTAAAAGAGAACTAACAAATGAAATAAATTTGGTAAGTGTTTGAGTAGATGGAATTATAATCTATTGTTTAGCTCATTTTATATAATCCGGTCAACCATATTAACTTTTGAACAAAACTGATTAATTGATTCATTCTATTTTTAACTCGCTCAAATTCAACTCAGATGACCTATTTGCCACCTCTAAGCATGAGCAAAGAGCCATTTTTTTTATATTCCAGTTGTCAAATGAACAAACCGACTCTCCCCATCCCAACTGGAGCTTATGAAAATTAAGAGACTCGTGTAATCTGATTTAGATTTGGACCAATGACTTTTCAGCCAAAATAATGGACCTACATTGTCCTCTATTAGAATTCATTTTCTAAAAAAAACTATGCATCTTTCCCATTTTGTATATATCCAACCTTGATATTTTAGTCTAAGAAACTGCATTTATTAAACCCTAAATAGAGCAACACAAATCGTACTAATTCATATAATCGATCTCAACTTATCTATGTTTTGTTGAAGTAGTAACAAGCAAACTGCAACTCTACTTCCTGTTTGTGGTAGGCTTAAAAAAAACTATTGATGAAATAGGAGAAACGCACTTTACTTTTCCATGTACCTTTCATGGAGAAACTGCTAGGTTTAAATAATCAATAAGTTGGTTGTATACACAACACAAACCAGACAATTTGGTATATATGACCCATAATATAATGCTTTACTAATTGAATAAAAAGCAACTCCCAAACATGAAGATAACGTTTAGACAATGAAAGCAACAACGTTGGACAACTCAATTCCACCACTAATATAACACAACAAAAAGTTATTCCATCATATTCAACACTCACAATTCATCATAATGCAATAGAAGTTTCCCCTTTTTCACGGGTTTGACCATTTTAAACCATGAAATTCAACATATACAGCAAAGGTGTAGGAAATTGATGTGGGTAGGAATTAGCATACTTTCAGGAAAATAGTAGATGTCGACGACCAAATTCCATCTCAACCATTGCTGGATATAGATTAGATCATCAAGAAATTCATATCAGGTGTTGAATCAATGAGTAGGGCCTAATCATAGTGAGTGGGACGCCGCTAAACAGTGAGAACTATCTGAAGTAGTACAATCACAACCTAACCTTTAAACAAAATTGGACATTTCCTGTATATAGCGCTTTTAAGTAGGGGTGTCAAACATGGCTGCCCGTCCAACCCACCCAAAATCTTATGAGTTCGGCACAAGATAATTTCATATTGGGTTGATTTTGCCTCAACCCAACATAACTCATTTTTGGGTTTACTGCTACAGATTTACTTTGATTTTTTCTATGGATTGGGAGTCAGGTTACAGGTCAAGGTCAGGTCGGGTCTTAGGCTGGGATTAGGTATCGAGGAACAGGTCTTGGAAGAAGGTAGGGTCTTGAGTTTCAAGTTTCATGGCTCGAGTCTTGGGTACAGAGTCAGGGTTGTGTCTCAGATTGGGTCTCTATTAGACTCAAGTCTTATGTCCCAAGTCAGATATGAAGTCCCGAGACTCGATGGATGGTAGAGGAGGGTGAGAATGAGCAAGGGGCAGGGCTGGGATAGGGTAGGGGGAAGTGGACAATTCAAAAAAGTTAGGCCAAGTTGGGTGTGTCATGAGTCATGACCCAATCTATTTCAGGCCAAGTAACTTTTGGCTAGTTTTAGCATAACCCATTTTAACATGCTCAAATCCAATCCAACCCATCTATCTGACACCCTAGCCATAGGTACATTTCTTAAATTCTCTAGGAATTACATTAACTAGGTTACAAATGAAAGAGGGACTCACATGTAGTAATAGAGCACAATAGTGTTTGTTTTCAATAAGAAAACTAAAAAAGAGAGAGTTGACATAGACAGAGAAATAGTTACTAATACCTACTACATTGTCTTACAAATAGGCATACAAGCATGAGTGCAAGAGTCCACTTAAACAAGCATCCAAGGTCAGATGCAGACAAGTGTAATATAACATACCTAATCTTCTCAATCATGGAAAAGACAGTCTATCTGACTAGATAAATATCAGCAAAAATTATGATAGTATATCTTAATGCAACTTTAGTTAATGCTGATATCTACCACCGATAAAAGTTAAAAGTATCTTTGGTTATACTAAGTTACTAATAGACAGTAAAGTCGGAAGACAGCTGGAAGGAAGCACTTATGCTGCATCACGAAATATTTGATTGAATATGTTGAGTAACTGTGGCATAAAATGTGAAACAGTCTACACCAGGACATTTGGCATAGCAGCAAAATGGTTTTAAAAAACAAAAGGGACGCAAAGAAAATAAGATAGTATAGCCAAATATAATTTGCCTTTTCCAGGATAGTTGAGTTTTTGAAACAGTAAAAGACAATGCCCATATGAGGGACATGGTTACAATGAAAACGTCTTAAGTTGAAAGCGGAAGCTTGCTCAAAATTGAACTGACTAAATTGCTACTGAAGTAGACCACAAATACATAATATAATAGTTTGCTCCTAAACATTATGACCATTACTGGAAGCTCTCTATGCACCAGCAAAATCAGTGTTTCACATAGCAATCTAAAAAGTTCAAGTACAAGTATGTGGCAGAGAGGTCAAGGAAAGGAGAAACCTATTACGCCAAATGCATTGTCTTCATAGCAAAGCCAGGTGTAAACTTCGCTAAGATGCAGTGTAAACTTTGTGATTGAAGTATGTGAGATGATTTTGAACTTCATGCAATACATCAACTAGTTAGTAAATGTTATTGCCTGTCTTCTCGGTAAGGCTGATTTGTCTCTGATGTAGTAGGAAACCTTGAAAAGACATATATTAGTATGGCAAGACTTCCAATTGAGCTAAAAAGTGTTTCTTTCACATTCTAAACCTGCAAGTATAACTTTTCACAAGTAATGACATCCAGAGAATGGTCCGCAAGCAAGTCAGCAAAACAACATTCGCGGGAGAAATGCAACCACTTATCTCTATTTCTTCTCTATGAACGATTTGGCCTTTTCCATCCAGCGAACAAATTCAAGTTTATCTTTGTTCTTCATGTATTGATGTAAGAATGCACAAAGTTCATCGCTTATTCCCCTTGTCTCTAGGAAATCATAAAGAGAATTCTGCAGTTCATCATCCAATTCCCTGCAAATCAGGGTAATACAAGAGTTGAGGAAATTTTGGAATGTTCAATTTCACACATTTCCCCATCCTGAAGTTCTTAACCACATAAGCAAACTCAGAAGAAATTTTGGAATGTTCAGTTTCACAAAATTTCCCAATCCTGAAGTTCTTAACAACCTTATAAGCAAACTCAGCATGTAAGCAAGCAAGATGGAGATTGGTGAATTAGACCAGAGATACATACTTAAATGGAGGGCCTACATAAGGCTGATCCACTATGCCATTCTGCCGACGCATGTAAACTTTACGAATCTCAACGCTGTTTGGCCATGCAGAACAAACAAACTCTAGCACTTCATTGCCTTCTCCTTTGAGAACATTGACAATCATAGTTATGTGAAGTTGCACATCATCTGCTGCAGATACATCACTACCTTTTTGAACAGGAATAGATGCATCAAACATAGTAACTTCAACTTTAATTTCTTCATTCTCTCCAAATTTCTTGTTTAATTTAATCCATTGCTCTCCAGCCCTTTCATCAATGATAAATGAATCAAATTTTGTGATAGGCTGCAATTCAGTAATTGCAAAAATAGCATTAGAGACATTGCTGATTCACACTATTCAATGTCCGAAAACATAAGCAACAGCTAGCCAAATAACAAATAACATAGTTCAAGAGTTTCCTTCTGCAACACGAATAACTTGGAATAGGTATACCATGAGTTGCGTCCATACATCAGAGCATATAGATGAAGCAGATACAAGATAATTACTTGTTAAAGTCAGTCCACATTAAAAATTTCTATTTTAGCATTTTCAAAGTTAACTACCTCAAAGCATTTTCTGTAACGTCTGTAGAATTGTAGATTCTATTACAAAACAGGGTGGGGTAGCTGCATGAGCGAAATTCAGACCTGATCTTTTAATGCACGGATTGTGTAATACATATTTCGTTGGGCAATTGTGTTAATTGATACACAGATGTCTCATGTTTACAGCAACCCCATATATTTTATATGTCCCAAATGCTTCAGATCATACGATGACATTACTTTTTTTGATAAAGTCATATGTTGACATTAGTTTGCTATCTAACATATCTGATGCAAAGCTAAAGTTCAAGAATCTTCATTTATGAGTCAGAATAAATGAACATTCTCACTTTGGTTCAGAGAATCAGCCGAGCATGTCAATGGTGTGGAACAAACAACTGGTTGACATATAGTTGGTGACAAAGTTCATTAATACAGTTCACTCTTCTGTTGAAGTCACCCACCTCCTCCTAGTTTTCTCACAACAAGCTGCACAACAAAAAGAACATTCCTACTCTAAGAAAGAATGAAAATCTATCAGGCCTTCCTAAATACCAGTCATACCTTCAGAAAATGGTAAATATCATCAAACTTCAGCCTAATCCCTACATCTTCCTGACCACTCCCAGAAGCAAAAAGAGAACACGGGGATTGACAAGGTTCATCTTTTTCTCATGGTGAAGAGGCTATAATATGGAACACCTAATTCTAATCAGTAAACACTAATCAATTAATAAGATTCAATTGCCTGCTCAAACATTGGCAAATTACATGAAGTAACTAAAAGGAACTAATAAGCTAGGCCACCATCGTAAATTAGCTATTGTAAAATTGAATTGGCTACTCAAACATTAGCAAATGAGACTATCTGAAATAAACGGAAGGAACTAATAGTGTTTTCTCGAAATAATTCAAATCCCTCTTTAGTCCAAGCAATTGCTTCATACTCCAAAACATGGAAGAAACAATAATTTAACAAGGAATGAGAAATTGCGTACCTGAGAGGGAGGAGAATGTTCAAGCTCGTAGCGAATCTCGTAACGGAGGAGTCTGAGAATGTTCTCTTCAAATGCTTCTCTACGCATCTCCGATATGTAATTTCTAGTAAAATTGAAGATGACTGGCTGGGGTTGCTGCTGAAGCAAAACCCTTTTGGCTATTCCTCTTAAAGGTCTAACTAATCGACGAGCCATTGCCATGGATGAATACCAAATTCCCAGAGGAAAGCGAAGGGCTTAAGGAGGGTTTAACAATCTTTAGTCTTCAACCATTTTTCCTTTTTATTTCAGTTGCTCTATTGGGCTGTACCTGGAAATGTTTCATGGCCCAATGGGTCATGTTCCTTTTATATACCCAAGTAAATAATTCTTCATCTTTAATTAGAGGTCTCATGTTAGAGCATTCAATCTAATGTTAATGGAACCCAAAAAACAAACAAATACATGCTTTTGAGGTCGCCGTAAGGTCAGACATTTTTTACTGAGAAGCATGCAAAATTTTGTTTAAAAGGATTGCAACGAATACTGATTTTATGAGGAATTATCTAAAATATATATAAACAATGTCTCAGCGTTAACAAGCTGGTGCTTGTATTTGGCTAGCAAAATTGCTCAGGAGCATTTTGATTTGGCTAAGCATTTATCAACAATAGAATGCTATTGTCAAATGTATTCTCCAAAATTAACTTTTCCGCTTAGAAAACCTGCAACATGGCAGCAAGCAATCCTTACAAATGCTACATCTCCCAATTATCTTCTAATACACATTGATTTGAAAAATAATAAAATGAAGCAGTGACTTTTCCCTATTTTGCAAAATTATGCATTTCAGACTCTTCAAAAGACTTGACTGCGCGAAATAATATATGCTACTGATATCATTGGTTCACGTCAGGGGAGGAACCATCACTTTTTATCTGCTTTTGATCAGGCAAGACTGATTTTGCTCGAGTTTCCCCTTCACTAGAGGGATTTGTCTTTTCCTGAGTGTCATGAGTCCCTGGCTTGGTTGTTGCAGGTTCTTTGACAGCATTGTCAATTGGTTTGTCTGCAACATCACCTGATTGTTTCTTGGACTCGACTACAATTTCTTTTAAGGTCTCCTCTAACTTATCTAGTCTTGCTTTCACCTCGGAAAGTTGTGGATTAGTCCCTTGTTGTTTTTCCTCCTCAGCCATCAATTCCAATTCTTTTGCTTTTGCCTCTTCATCAGCTTTCTTTTTCACTTCAGCTTCCTGGTACAAATTTTTTGAACAAGATAATCAATGAAGACTAGTACTAGCAAAAGCAACCAAGTGTAAAGAATGACAAGCTCCGATATGTAAAGTCAGACACATTGGGATGTTGTAGGAGAACTCTCTGTACTTACCTTGATCACCAAATAAGACATGTAATAAGGGGAAAAGATAACCAATGAATACAATATAATTAACAGTCCGTAGACATAGCACAAGAGACCAGATTTATTGAACTACTATACATATTCAAACTATAAAATCCAAAAGAAATCCAGCTGATGTTTTACCCCCTACACTAGAAACAAGTCTTATGGAACAATTCCATTCCACCTCTCAAAAGTAATTTCAATTTCCACTAACCTAACTGCAATATCACTCAGACAATTAGCTGAACTGAGTTATTTTTTTAGAGATTTATTTACATCTTTCCTCTTTTGCAAAAGTTAAAACCGATTTAGCTTACAAAGAAACAATATTCACTTCTTTTTTTGAGTTTCTGCATTCTCAATCCTAGGTATCAATGAGAATTTATGTTTTTCACTTGCTTACTACAACTCCCATCAACAGCCTTGTGTTTTTATAAACACGACTCAACCATACAATTTGCAAGAAAGTTGTGTGATTACTGCTAATAAGCACTACTACTTCACACTTCTTTTCGAATCAAAAGACTCCACTAGATAAATGCCAAAATGATTTTAAACATTTCCAAAATGACTGTAAACCGCTATATTCTCATTCCTCTTAACATTCTTACCCATTTACATAAAAGTAATATTTCCTTGCACCAAAAGTATATGTGACAGAAAAGTGATCTATTTGTACTCCTATCCTATGTCATGCTCGATGTTATAGAACATTCTCTTTTTTTAATAACAGTGGTGGCAGGGCAAGCTTCCGGGTACATCGACTTTTTCACTTAGTACTTGCCACCTCCCACCAGCAAAAGTACGAGGTAACTCTGTCTTACTAAGGTTAGGCAGGTGGGAAGACATAATACCTTTGGCTGCAAATATTACAGAAAATTCTTCTATTCCTCTATTTCAAATGGTCTACTATTCCTGATATCATAAACCACTCTGTGAGGCAAATATGCTTCAATATCATTGAATGAAATTGGCACAATGGTGTTGCTTTTAGAGCTGTTTTACTTTCCTCCCGACTCTCTGCAATTCCCACTGGCAAATGTTTCAGCTACAGCTCTTAGTAGCACCGCACAACATCAGCTACCTAGCAACAGAAATCTAATGACTGGTAGTAATTCTGCAGTGCAACAAAATAGTCTTTATTTCCACACACTCTTCGGGCACACAATCAACTCACCAGAATCTCTCTTTCCTCCTTAAATATTAGATATTAAGATTATATTTCAATGCTGCACACTGCACACCATGTGAAGTAAGCAACCTTTTGTGGCACCATCATATTCCATATTGTCTTCCAAAACTTCACTCTACCCACTTAAGATTATCCAATGTGGTATGATTTACGGCGAACACCCTTGGGCCTGACCCCCTGCACACCATCCTATCTTCTCTCTTTTCTTCTATTTTTAATTTTTAATGCAAGTTGGGAGAACGTTTAGATTTCCTTTCACTAACAATCCTGGATAGCTTATCAAAAAACATATATTTTACATTACCTCATAAAAAAAAAATCCTGGAAGTTTTCCTCTGTTCCCCTCCACAATATTCCACTTATCTTCTGATACTTTTGGTTTTTGGTTTGGCTTTGGGACAGTGTTTTGGTATTATAATTTTGGGGGGAAACATCACTAGATCCCTAAAACAACTTTTGAATTGTTCTTTTAGTAGAATACAGTGTTAAAACCCAATTAAACATCTTATTTACTATACCAAATATATTTTCAAATTAGAAGATTGTTGAAAAATGAAACAATTTTTGGTCAGAAAAGAAGAGACGGATCATGAGTGCAAATCTGAATAGCATAGAAGTGCTTAGAGGTCACTTCACAGTTTACACACTATGGCCAAGATAGAGGCCACTCTTTTGTGGCTCAAGATCACCATTTGGATGGTCTTTTCTCTCTTATTGGTGTTGTTTTCCCATAGGTGGCATTATTTGAAATACTTGCTATAATTCGTCTGAGTACCTACATAAGTGAAAGGCAATCTATATGGAATGGTTGTAAGACCGGCGGTGTTTATATCAAGTGAATATCATCCTCAAAATGAAGGTCACATTCTTTCTCAAAAAAGAAGAAGTGAGGGTCACATGAATGAATATGTTAACATAGATAAGTGGTCATAAGATACTACAAGATTAGAAATAATCATAGATGAGTGGTCATAAGATAAGACAAGATTAGAAATGATCATGCTACAAAAGGTGCAAGTGACACATATAGATGATAAAATGAGAGATGTCTTATGTAAATCTCTAGATGCATCAATCCATAGGTATAAACTGAAAAGGAGACGAGGTAAACCTAAAATTTGTCTCGGAAGAATCACGCAGCCTTAGCAAACAATAACCACAACGGAAAAAAAAGATTCACCTAGGAGATACCAACTAGATGAGATTAAGCTTAGTTTTGCTACTACACTCACATTAATCCAATATTTCCTAGGAAACTTTTTAATCTCATCAGGGATTTATATGTCAATAGAAAAAGTAGAGAAAATCTAAGAGTAAAGAACCTAATATATTGAATATTCGAATGAGAGATCTAAATGGATGAGATGGATAGTGAGGATTCATATAGTCAATCCAACGGGCTTGGGATTTGAGGCGTAGTTGTTGTTGTCGTTGGTGTTGTTTTCCAACTGGAATCTTGATCTCTTGTTTATTTTTGGAAATAATAAAATTGATTATGTTCTTGGAAAGGAACACCATATCTCGTTTGAGAACCTACTAAGAAAGAGATACTGGAGATTTAAACCAAGAATGTACTGATGTAGTTCAACCAGAAGGGAAGAATGTTGATGATTTCAACCCATAACTTCTCTGAAAGAATTTACATACAAAAGAAATTTTGGGGATAAATGGTGTTGAGGTTGAAAAACTTCTTGTATCCCATGATGAACATCAAATATAGGGCTGACTGCATATTAAATGCAACAGCATTAAATTATTTTTTTGTACGTGTTGAAAAGTAACTTGATGCCTTTCATCTAAAATTCACTCCTTCATGCCAACTACTAGGGCAGAACATGCAGCCTCTTTTTGCAGGAAAGCACAAGTATCCCATGAATATGATTTATCTAAAGAAAGAATATTCAAGTACACCGTGAATATGTAAGCTGTGGTACATAAATTATAATTTTGATCATACGAAGATATTCTGTGAAAGAAAAATGGCATCAATAAAGAAAATCTATAACTGGTTAATAGCCACAAATATTTGAAGATGACCCAAAAAAAAAAATCAAAGAAGGAGAAGTTTCCATTACCGCCTCCATTCTTCGAATTTCATAGCGAGCATACTGAGCCACCAAATAAACAGCTGTACAAGAAAGATTGTTTCAGACAGAAGCGCCAGAGGGAAAGTACTTCAAAGATGAAATAACATGTAATAACAAAGATAGTAGAGGTACCAAGTGAAGGCAAGCAAGCAAAGAAGAACTGTACCAGATGAAAATCAAGCCTGCTCATGGAAGAAGAGTAGAAAAGATGTCAATCAACTGAAATAAGGAGGGAAGTATCACCCCAAAGAAGATGAAAAATTTACAATATTCATGATAATGCAACTTAAAGCTTGAAGAGAGGAGGCGTGTCAACTTTGAGGGCATCAAAATATAATTGAAATGTGTAAGAGAACATAAGAGAAATCAAACTTGACATTCAAATCTTTTTGGTGACATTATACCTCAAAACATATGTCATCATCTGCAACCCAGCAATAATGAAAATAAATACTAAATAAATTATTTAATATAGAACTTAGTGAAATACGATGTAGGTTACAACCTGTCAAGGGAATGGATCCCTCAATCTTGGTTCTCTAGGGAAATGGGAATAAGCATGTTGAAATTTGGTCACAAATTCACAGTAGACAAATAGGTTCAAACAGAACGGAAGTATCATATAAGCATTCTTTAGCACATTTATCAAAAACATGCAACAAGGAAAGACACTGCCACAGTGGTTAAGCTTTTTAAAGAAGAAATGTATGTGTAGATGCCCTAATTCTATGTGAAGACTAAATAGAGATAAAATGGATTATATGCCCCTCCAGAAAGACCATCGCAGCATACTCAGTGATAAGTGGCAGTAATATGATGAAAATTCTTTCCTACACGGAAGACAGGTCAATATTTTAAAACTTGAGGGAAATGAATGTACATTTTTCTTTTTACTGATTCACGGTTACTTTTGTCTCTTTTCTTTCTTGATTGAATTCTTTAGTCGCGACCTTCTGACAGTGACATTGTCTCTGTTAATCTTCTTGTTAAATTGCAGAATGTGCAGGGAAGTTGTCTTCATCAAATCAAACAAATTATTGTTAAATTCACCAGTTTCATGATTTCTCCATCCTCAAACCAAACAAATTATTGTCAAAGGAACGAAAAATGGAGTCTTTCTTGACAATATCTTTCATCTGTCAAAGCAGCCTCGTGCCAACGTCTCTGTAAGAGTTAGCCTTCAGAGACATTGGCACACGGCATGTCCAGTTACAACACCATCACAGCGGTCAATTGTCAAGTGATCCACCTTATGTGAGCGTGCCTCAATGTAACAATGCAACTATTTACTTAAATCAATATCAGGAGCGCAACTATTTACTTAAATCAATATCAAGAGCAAAAGTGAACTTGAAGCAAGTCAATTGAAAAAACAGGAATATAACGTGCAAACTGTTTGATAAAATGCCTATGAGAAAACCTTTCTAAAAGTCACTACAGAAACATCGAAATGGGTAAAGTACCCGAATTTCTTCTTCTTCGGCGGTTCCGTAAATAGCATCTTGGCAGCAGTCATGAAGTCAAGGTTCTCCAATTGCTTATAGGCATCTTGGCGACTTAGAGCAACAGAGTTATCAACTTCCTTAGAACTATTACAATTAACCTTGCCGTTGTTGGAGATTGTGATTGACTTGTTGTTATCGGAAATTGTTCTTCTCTGGAGGAGCGCTGATCGCCTAGAAAGACGGACCAAAATTCTTCGACCGCTAAACATCACACTCAACCTTCGCCAACATTTCACCGACGACCAAAAGAGAAGCCAAAAGCAGCCGGCGTAACGGAGGCAGTGAGTAAAGTTCTTTCGAAAATTGAACCGGAAACTAAACCGGACAGCTTCCTGTTATTCGGTTCGCTGAGATCCGATTCCCGGTTCCGCAGGATGACGTCATTCTAAAACCCTCAAAACTTTTTCCCCTTTTTAACAAAAACAAAAAGGAGGAATACGAGCTGAACAGTTGTGATGGAGTGATAGCTTTTTTATCTTTTATCACAGGTCGTGTTCGAGTTTCTTTAGATATGTCGCAATATGGATAAAACCAAAGAAGAAAGGAAAAAAAAGGTTCAATTTGCACTAACCTATCTACGATAAAAATTAGTTAACACATCAATGCTAATTTCATCGAGAGTCGTCTAGGCTTAGGACATGACAATTTCCATATATAAAATTACTTAGTTTACTCTTTCAATTGGTTGATCTTTAATTTTTACTTTTTAAAATAAATTGACCTTTAATATTTTCCTTCAGCAATCGAACTTATGTATAATTATTAATTAGACATATTTTTTAGAAATTAAAGTCGTGTACAAACATAACTTTTAGATATTATAATATGAAAATATAAATATATATTTTCACGAAATAAATAATTAAAAATAAAAATTAAAAACCGACACAAAATATGACAAAAATGCAAATGAATCAATCCACGGGGAAATTGCGTTAACCTATAGATAATTGCACGTATAATCATTACTCCTCTTAATAAAGTAAAATTTTCTCATCGCTTGGTTACCCCATTTTGAGACATCATATCATTATATATCGTCAAATAGTTTAATCCACTAATTTTAAGATAAGCATAATAATTTTTTTAATCTATTTGTTCATTAAAGAACGAATTCATTTTTTTCAACTATTCACTTGACCTCTTCGAAAAAATAGATAAAAATAAATTAAAAGTAGTGATTAAGAAAGGCAGTTGACTAAAATTAGGATAAAAAGGTAAACGAATTTAAGAATTTTTTTACTTTGCTTTCCGCTGTACCTCTTCATTTTAAGATTCTTCTTCTTGAAGATTAATTTCAAGTTTAAAAAAAGTGATTCCAATTTATTTTTAAAGGATCAAAATGTTCGAGAATTTATTCAAGAGATTATTTTAAATCTATCGTCAAATATAAATGGATCATTTTAGTCATTTTCTGGATTCAATAGTATTGTAATTTACTATTGCATATTTTCCATATTAGTAATCTCACTTTTTGTTGATAGTTATATCATTATTACTTTATTATTCCGATGATATAATAATATATAAGTTTTTTAAAACGGTCTCACTCTGGAATTTTAATATAGATAGACACTTAAAAGACTACTTTTTCCAAATTATTTTATAAAATAATTACAAAAGGCACTAAGTTTTACATTTTGTTAATATTAGGGTAACAAGGTTTCTTTAAATCACAATAATTGAAGACAAAGTGTCCATAATCATTCATAACAGTAATGAAAGTCATTATCAAACATGTGGTGCGGTAAATGATATTACTTTTTCCTTAGATTTTGATTTCGAGTAGGATAAAAAAATATCCAATTTGATGACTTATTAAAGAACGAACAAAATAAGAATATGCTATTGAATACGTTCCAGTATATATGTCGGAAAGACCTTCATTGATTGTGTACGAATAAAATACTAATTCAAAGACAAGATAAAAAAAAATCTACGGCAAATTTGATCAGTCTCGTGATGAAGAGAATTTTTTATGTTGAAAGGTATCGTCAAGACAACTCAATTTGTCCGGTAAACTACTCGGGGCTCCCCATGGTTTAGCAAAAGCGAGGGAGATATTTTTTCTTCATCCAGAGGTTCATTCATTATGAACTAAAAAGTGGTTGGTTGATTAATGAGGTCTTAAAAATGTCATAGAATTCATGATCGGCCATTCCATTTTTACTTTCAGCAAGTAGGCAAAACAAATCTATGCTTTCAAGAAGTGCCTCAACGCGCCGCAGCCACTACTTTGGCTCCTTTTATGCAATTATGAACTCCACGAAACTTTATCAATTCCAACGCGAAAGAGCTATTTGATGAGACTTCGTCAGGTGATTGTACAAGAAGGAACTAGATAGATAGAAAAAAAGAACAAATTATAAAAAATGATAAACAAATAAAGAAGTTCATATGTTATACTATTCAATTCTCGACGACGAATTTATTTGATAGTTCAGATATTGCTATTCATGATATTGATCTGATTCAAGACCATCGAGAGGTAATATTCATTCATTGAATTTGTAGGCCAAAGATTTATCATCTCTATGGAATTAAATCTTGAGTTATTGCGAAGTAAAAAATCAATGGGATTATGAAGGTAAATATTCTCGCATTTATTGCTACTGCACTATTTATTCTAGTTTCAACTTTTCTACTTATCATTTATGTAAAAACAGTCTGTCAAAACGATTAATTATTAACTAATTTGAATGAAACTTGACTTTTGAGTTCTTAGCCAAAATTGACGAAATAAAATGAAAAAGTGTGTCCGTTCAGATAAGACGCACCGTAGGCCATCCTTGGCCTTCTTCATTTTCGATGAAAATAAAATCTCGATCTCCGATAGTGTTTTTGTTCCACCGCCACACCTCCCTTTCTTCGTTGAGCCTTTACTTTAATGGTTGAGGAAAACATTCTCTTATCTGAATTTGGTGGGCATTCTTTCCAGCCTTAATAAAATAGGGGTGAGTTTGGCTTGAACATAGGCTCAAACATAATTTGAAAGGTCCTAGTTATGCCATGCGTTCAATACAAAATTTGAAAAGTTGCAGGATGACAAAAAGAGAGTGTTTTCCTGTGTTGACCGAAAAAAAGACCTAGGAAGAATATGTTACTGCTGAAACACGGAATGATTAAAATCTTAGATCAAAACACTATGTATTGATAGTATGAACTGCCTAAACAAGAATTCTTGAACAACTTCACGACTCGCCCATAGAGGAAGAGTATGTGCGCTACGACTTACGTAGTTGATCGGATCAGATAGCCCTTCCTTCGGACAAGCATCGAACCCGGCACATCCAATTCCATTTCGATCAACAACTTTGAGGTATGGTTGAATGACTTAAGGCATTGATTTGCTAAATCGACATACAAGAAAAATAAAAACACAGTGCCAATAAAAGGAACCCAGGGACCATATTCTTCTCCAATTTGAGTTTTACTCACATCTCGAATGAATTCGAAGAAATTCTGACCCCGCTCCCTACTTCGAAACGGACCCATGACACAATGCCCATTCGCTTCGCGCGCAGGAAGGCAACAAATTTCAGTTCATGAGACCGCAGCGGAGTGGAGCAGTCATAACACTTCCTTATTAGATCTCGTTGGTGGCACCTAAACGGCAGGTAGGCGGTGGATGTGTGACGTTTGGAGTTGTCGTTCGTGCACCTGTCCCCAATGGAAGAATGAGTGATTTGTCCCCCTATGGATCATAGCCTTACCACTCGGTCCCCGATTTTAGCTAATGAACAATATTAACTCTTTTGAAAATCAATAACGCGTAAACCATGCCAAATCACGACCAATCAATATTCTTGATAAAAAAACACTTTTTCCAAATTTGCTCTATTAATTATAAACTAAATTAATCGAACTTTAATATAAATATCAAACACTGAACCGAAACACAATAAAATAAGATGAAAGCACCATCCCAATATATTATTATAATGAACACACTCCAGCACTTCCCACTGGATATCATAATGAGAGTACGTTACTTTCTCCCAGAAAAATCGATCTTTTCAAATTTTAAATAACAAAAAAATAAAACTGGATCACCCTACAGCTCATATTCCTAAGTTCCCTACCTTTCTTCTTAAGCTTTTTCCCCAAATTCCCTCTTTTTTCCTCTGTTTTCTACATTTTATGTAGTATAAAAACAACCCACTCTCTGCCAAAATTAAACGGCGCTGCACTATAACGCCGCCGCTATCAACCCCCAAGAGAAAAAACCCATAATTCTACCTGAATTTTGTTATTAAAGATTCATTTTTTTCTGTTTTACAATGTGGGTGTTTAATGTTTTTCTTTAACAATGGTTATAGAGTAAACGGGTGTTGCTAGAAGGAGGAGGTTTTGTTTAAAGATGCTGTGCAGAAAGAATTCAGTTAGTTGTGGGCGTGGATCGGTGCCGGTGTATCTAAACGTATACGATCTTACTTCCATTAATGGTTATGCTTATTGGCTTGGTCTTGGGGTTTACCATTCTGGTGTTCAAGGTGAGTAATCAATTGAATTTTCGTAGATCTAGATGTTTTTTTGGTTGATGAATTAAAATTTTATTTTAGTTCATGGAATAGAGTATGCATTTGGAGCTCATGAGTATTCGACGACGGGGATTTTCGAAGGGGAACCGAAACAGTGCGAGGGATTTACGTTTAGGAAGGCGATTTTGATTGGATGGACTGAGATGAGTCATGGAGAAGTGAAAAGAGTAATGGAAGAGTTTGCTGAAAAGTATAGGGGAAATGCTTATAATCTTATAACTAAGAATTGTAATCATTTCTGCAATGATGCTTGTGTTAAACTTTCCGGCAATCCTATCCCTAGTTGGGTAAATCGACTTGCACGAATCGGTAAGTCTCTCGAATCAATCAATCAATCAATTATACGATTCGTCTATATGAATCATCATTGCTTTATTCTATTCATGTTCAAAGAATTCATAGTTAGCAGTTAGCTATGTTTATGTTGGATATTTGTTACAGAATTGGTTCTTGTTCTCTTTTGCAGCTCAAATAGGTAGGTCTTTTCACACTGAAAAATAACTTAATAGGAAATTGTTACGACCCCATTATCATATTATTTGTTGTAGTTACTGTTCTTTATTTAGTATGTTCTATCGTAAGGGTAACAATCTTCGTCTCTTTTAAGGTAAGGAAGGGTAGAGTCTGTATACACCTGTTAGAAAATTAGTACGACCATGACTTTATAGGACCGGATGTGCCCTGGTAGCTATTCCCAATTGAAAAGATGGTTATGGTTAAAGCATGTGCCTTTAGGAAAAACTTATCCAAGAACTTTCATTGATATGGCTTTGAGTGATTAAAAATATTGTTCTGATTCTTTTCAAATTTGGCAACAATACTTGTATGAGAAGATGTGTTTAACTTCAGAACTAATCACGTCTTAATCCATGCTGTAGGTTTGTTTTGCAATTGCATAATTCCAGTGAGCTTGAACTCGACCAAAATTGGCCACCATCGTATCGAAGACAAGGCAGGTGAAGGGGAGAAGAAGAAACTAAGAAGCCGCTCTAGTAGGCTGACTCCATCCTCGGATTCATCATCTCCATCTTCGTCGTGTTCACCTCCGCTTGTCACAACCTCAAGCAACAGAAGCAGAGGCAAAAGCCCGGTGCCTTCATCTTCACCATTGATAGCCAATTCAATATAGATTTCTTGATGAAGAAGAAGAAAGCCGCTCTACATGCTTTGTTCTGTTTTACAATTGATTCTTTTGCACCTTACTTCATAAACACTACAGCTATTCAGGAAGCCCTGAAAAGATTCTGTGCATGAATGATTTCAATGAATTGGGTATAAACTTCTTTGCGTAATGCGTATTATGATAGCTATCAATTAGCAAAACCTAATGAATTTGTTTGGCTTACAAGTCATCCGATCTTAGAGTATAAGTGCATCAAGATTCAACCTGAGCTTTAAAAGATATTTATGAAAATATAAATAGTTCAAAAATCCTCTTGATGGAACCCTTTTTTACTTCTTACACCATTATACACTTGAATATTATGTTTCTGTCTGCGGCAGAGTTCAAACCCAAAATATATGAACATCTAACCTTCACATCTGCGCTTAAATATCAAAACTCATGATATATGAACGCGTTACCTACACATCAGGTGTTGCACTCTTACCCAAAAGGCAAAAACGTGGGTGAGGGTTGCTCCTTATCGTGGAATATGTTAGATAACATGTTCCAACCAAGCAACACTTCAAAACCAAAAGTCAGAGCCACCTTAGGCGATGGATGGTCCATTGCACACACTTAGACAAAAAATCAAATGGGGTACATAGATAAGTATTAGCTATTATGAGTGTATATTTAATTTCACGCATCATTAACACAGTTAAAGAAAAAAAAATTGCATACGCTTTTCTAAATTCCTAACTCTGCCAGTCAATTTATTTAGGTCCTACTTTGGTTGCTAAGAGACTTAAGAATCCGCTGTCTTTCCTTTTACAGAATAATTATATACCTTTCTGCAGCTTTCGGCAACACTTATCAGGCTTCCTTTTTCTTAAGTTTCTACCAAATCCATCCCGAATTTGTCTGCCAATATTTTATTCTTGCGCGCCTATTTTCAGTCTTAAAGTCTAATGTTTTAGACTGGAATTGGACCCACAATTGCTACTTAAAAGTCATAACATTATCTACTTAAACCTACCAACGAATATAGATTAGATTCCTAAGTTCAAACCAAATTCCAAACTTTTATACGGAAAGTAAGATACCAAAGAACAGTAACTTAGATCTATATACTATTCATGTTGAACACAAATAGTTAGTTATCTAAGGTCAAAGTCATCTGCGGCCTCTCAAAGTTATCCTCATTATTCATATAGACACTTCAACTACACCTAGTACCTATTGAACACCTCTATCACCCCAGATTTGAACCGTCTAAGCATTTTTTGCCTACATGGCAAATCGTTTGTGAGTCACGCAAATGGGGCGCGTGAAAATTTTTTTCTCCCATTTTTAACCCTGCATTTAAGACATCCAACGTTAAAATTTTAACTTGGATATTTTAACGTTAAAATCTCCAATTCTTCTTCCCCCAAATCCATTTTAGAACCCTAAATCCCCAATTCTCTCTTCTTTCTCTAAATATCCAACGTTTCTCTCTTCTAAATCAATTGTCTTTTATCAAATGTCGCAAAGTTCAGTGAATATCGAGGAAGTCGATATATGTAAGTGTGGTTATTATTGTCAACTGAAAACTTCGAGGACTCCATTGAACCCAGGTCATCGATTTTTTGGATGCAAAGCATCAAAGGTTTGTAATTATTCGAACAAAAACTACTATTATTGTATTATTTGAAAAATCAACATTTTTGTATATTTTTTACTGTTATGTGGTTTGTAGGAAAATGGTGGATGTGGCTATTTTAGATGGATTGATCCGTCGCTTGAAAATGCTGATGAATCATTCTTAATGAATAGATTCATAGATGGACAAAATCTGATTGATCGACTAAAGAGAAAAGTGAAAAAGCTTGAAGAAGAAAGGGATTCTTTGAAATTTCAATTGAATGAAAATGAAGAGAAGATGATGGTATTGAACGAGAAGCTCAAGGAAGTTAAACTCCAAAGGGATTGGAAAAATGTCAAATTTAACCGAGTTGTGATTGTTTTTCTTTGTCTGCTAATTATAAAATGGTTCTTTAATATTGTGTAGTTCATAGTAGTTCAAGATTGTAGTATTTAATTATTTAGTTTTGCAGTAGTTAGGAGGCTATTCTAGATCAATTAGTGTTGTACTTAATTGATTTGTTAAGTTCATATTTGGTTTTGTATCAAATTGGAAGTTTGAATGTGAATTGATCAGTGTCTCTTTTGTAACTTCCAGTGTGGATTGATCAATGTCTCTTTTGTAACTTGCCTCTGTTTTCTAACTTGCCTTGTGTTCTGAAATTAGTTCTGGGATCGACTAGTCTTATTGACAAAAACACAAATGCATTGAGAGGTAGTGTAGTTGTTGTTCAAAAACTGAGCTAATAACACAAATGCATGGCTGGAAAATACATAACACAAAGTCATGGTTGAAAAATACATAACACAAATGCATTGAGAGGTAATAAAAAACCATTGTCTTGCATGGTTCAAAAATACATAGTCTTGCTAACACAAAGGCATGGTTCAAAAATACATAGTCTTGCTAACACAAAGGCATGGTTCAAAAATACATAGTCTTGCTAACACAAAGGCATGGTTCAAAAATACATAGTCTTGCTAACACAAAGGCATGGTTCAAAAATACATAGTCTTGCTAACACAAAGGCATGGTTCAAAAATACATAGTCTTGCTAACACAAAGGCATGGTTCAAAAATACATAGTCTTGCTAACACAAAGGCATGGTTCAAAAATACATAGTCTTGCTAACACAAAGGCATGGTTCAAAAATACATAGTCTTGCTAACACAAAGGCATGGTTCAAAAATACATAGTCTTGCTAACACAAAGGCATGGTTCAAAAATACATAGTCTTGCTAACACAAAGGCATGGTTCAAAAATACATAGTCTTGCTAACACAAAGGCATGGTTCAAAAATACATAGTCTTGCTAACACAAAGGCATGGTTCAAAAATACATAGTCTTGCTAACACAAAGGCATGGTTCAAAAATACATTACACGAGTGTTCAAAATAAACTAAAGAGTAGCTTGTTGAAGACCCTTTTAACATGGGCCAAAATCATAACAACTTTCCAAATGAACTACTTCTTGGAGGTTCCACAAGACCTTTTGCTTTTCCTATTTGCTTTCATTTGTTGCAACTGTGAGGTGCCAACTGCATCTTGTCCATTCTATTTTAGGCCATGAGGTTTAAAGCCAATGTCTATATTGGTTGGTGAAGCACTCTTCAATTTTGTTGGCCCATGTAGAATCTTTTCACTTGATGTACCAGGCGGTAATATAAGAAAGAAAGTGTAAGATAAGGTAAGATCATAATATGACTATCAGAATATACACCAAAACAGAGTAAACATATTAAGTGAACATACATTAAATACTTGGGCTCCAGTTTTAGGATCAGAGTAAACACCAAAACCAATTTTAGGCCTTCTGTTTCCTCCAGTAGCAGCAGCAAATAAGGCAGAACTATATCGTCTCTTGTGACCTGATAAAGGTGGCAATTGACTAGAAGAACTATCTCTTTCAGTAACAAATGGGGTCCCTCTTGCATTAGCTTTTTTTCTTCCCAATCCTCTTCTAGTCCCAACTTGAACCCTATTTTAAGAAGGTATTGGCACAGATATTGTGTCGGCAGAAATAGAAGTTGGTTGATTTGATTGTGTAGTTGCATATGTGGTTCTGAAAGTAGAATGCGATGGACCTACCATTGTAGACTATATAACATAAATTGTAGAACAATAAAAAAATGCAAATGAATTATTAAATCTAATTTTACTGTTGTTTGTGTAGTTGTATATGTGTTTCTGAAAGTAGAATGTGATGGACCTCCCATTGTAGACTATATAGCATAAATAAGGATATATGAATAACTTGTAGAACAATCAGAAAATGCAAATGAATTATTAAATCTAATCTTACTGCTATTTGTGTAGTTGCATATGTGGTTCTGAAAGTAAAATGTGATGGACCTCCCATTGTAGACTATATAGCATAAATAAGGATATAAGAATAACTTGTAGAACAATCAGAAAATGCAAATGAATTATTAAATCTAATCTTACTGTTGTTTGAGTAGTTCTTGGCACAGCAGTGGTATCAGCACAAACAAAACTTTGTTGACTTGATTGTGTTCTAACCTGTTGAACAAAAATAAGGAGATATGAATAACTTATACAATGAAAATGAATGCAAATGAATATGTAAATCAAATCTTACTCATGTTTGAGAATAACTTTGTTGGCTTGAATTTCCTTGACTTGTAGGTTGAGAAGTGCTCCCCCTCCCATACTATGTCACCACAAAATAAAATATATGATTATAATATATATAAACTTTAAGCAATTTACAAATGTGAATATAAAGTATTACTTACTCTTGCACACACGACTTTGTTATGTCCAGTTTTCTTGCATATGGAGCATGTCATCTTTACTCCTTTTCTTGAAAGTTTTCCCCATTTTTTTGGCTCATCCTTACTCTTTCTTCTCTTCTTGCCAGGTCTGCCTAGCATTTTTTCTTGGTTTTGAAGGCTCTATTGATGAATTTGTAGTTTCAGGCCACATCATCATATTGGGAATAGGTTGCATGAAATGGATGTAAGCCTTGAGAAATGTTTCCTTCTTATACCAGTGCTCTACATGTTGATCAGGATCTTGATTCAAGTAATAATAAGCACAAATAGCATGAGGGCAAGGAATACCTCTCAACATCCACAACCTACAGTCACAATGCTTCTTCTCCAAGTCAACAACAAATGAATATTCCCCCTCACTAATCTCAAAACCATTCAACCCATTCCATTGGACATTACAGTTATTTGAATACTCCTTGTTTCTTTCTAGTATTACCCTTGCCATAGGTGCAATGTCTGATATCCATGTTTCAGCAAATTTGATCATGTCTATATGTTTGTTCATCATTTTATGCCTAATATCCTCTAACATGGTAATAATTGATTTATGTCTAGCAGCTAAGATCCAGGAATTGAAAGTCTCACACATGTTATTTTCTACAACATCATACTTGGAGTGAGTTTGGAAAAATACCCTAGACCAATTTCTGGGATCATAATGTAGCAAGTCCTCTGTTATTTCCTTCTTACCTAGCTTGGACATTGCACACCAATTTTTGGGATCATAATGTAGCAAGTCCTATGTTATTTCCTTCTTACCTAGCTGGGACATTGCATGAACTTCTTCTCCAAACTTGACTTCAAATGAGGCCTTTGAGCATCTCCAAAACTGTTTCCTTCTTTTTTCTCCTTTCCAGTTCACATGCCAGTTACTCCATATTTATCTACCACACATCCTTTTCTCAGCATTTGATAACAACTCTAACAAGACAAGAATAAGTCCCTAACAAAAAATATGTACAAAATAAGTAATTGAAATAGTAAAGATCAAATTAAAACTAAAATATAAGAAATTATGTAAACAATACCTTTTGCTTATCTGACATTACAGTCAAACCTTCACCAGTTCCCAAGTTTAGATCAACAATTAAATAACTTATGAACCAGCTCCAACTATGTTTTGTTTCTGTATCCACAACTACCTAGGCAATGTGATACATTTGATTGTTCACATTCTTTCTAACAACAACTAATAGCTCACCCTTACAAGCTCCCTTAAGAAAACAACCATCAAATCCAATTATATTCCTACACCTCTCCAACCATCCTTGCTTAAATGCATGAAAGCACACATAAAAATACACAAAAAGGTTCTTTCCTGGTTCAGTTTCCTTATCAATTTTTACCCAACAAGAGCTTCCAGGATTGGTTTGTTTGATCATATCTGCATAGTCACATAATCTGGCAAATTCCACATTCTAATCACCCATGTCTTTCTTCATAATCATATGTTTAGCCCTGTAACAAAGAGTCTTACCAACATAAAGACCTAATGTCTTTCTAACCAAACGTTGAATTTCCCAAATTATTATGTATGGTTGAGATACAATTCTGTCCTTAAACTTTCTAGCAATTAACTTTCAATTGCACAATTTGTTCCTGTTTAATGGAATACACTTGTGAATATGATGATAGTTGTTCACAACGAAATCACCTGAGTCCCTATCAATGGAAACATATAACAACCACTTACCGTTAGCATTTTTGCACTTCACCCTCACTCTATGTTTTTCATTAGGTCTTAACTTTATCTGCCTCCTCTACTCTACAGCATAACCTGCCACTACTTTATTGAACAGATTTGCACCCTCACAGACCATTCCAAGCTCAAATATTGAAACTTCATAATCTTCATCATACCTAACTTTTTTGCTTCTCCTTCTAGCAGGTATATCTACTCCCCTAACAACATCCACATCTAGTTGTTCATCACTATCATCTCTCCAACAGTCATAGCTATCAATATAATCCTCATCTCCACCTAATTTTCCTGCATATTAGTCAGTTTTATTTTTCTCAATATCCTCAAAGCCTCTATCTATACCACCAACCTCTCCAACTGTTATTTCTTCAAATTTAGTTACATTTTTTCTCTGTTTTTTGTTTATTCTTTCTTGTCTAAAAGCTCTCAACTTCTCATCAATATCTGAACCATCTTCTGAATACATCTAGATCTGAATCACTACTCAAGAAATCAGATTCACTTTCTCTACCTAGGTTATTATCCATACCTTCTCCACCTAGGTTATCATCCACACCCTCTCCACCTAGGCTAACATCTTCACCGTTTCCACCAATGTTACCATCAACACTCTCACCACCAAGGTTAACAACCTCACATTCTTCACTTAGGTCAACAGCCACACCTTCTCCACCTAAGTTAACAGCCTCACCCTCTTCACCAAGGTCAACATCAACACCTTCACCACCAACATTAGTTAGATAGCCTTTAGGTCCTTGAGTGTCAAGTAAGGGGTTCATCTAATACATGACAGACAAATACTTCAAAAGTGTCCTCATGTTTTAAGTCTTTAATTAGGTGTACGAGATGTTGGTCAGTTGTAATTAAGACCCATTTTTTATTCAATAAATCCTTCACATAAAAGCCTCCAACAGTTTCATACCCCAATTCTTTAGTATAATACAATAGTAAATGGAAAAGTGGTCCTTAATAATAAACTTGAGTGCAGGCACACAGTTTCCAACATAAGTAGGGACAGATATCTCAGATAAGATTCCACCATGGTAAATCTTTGTAAATATAATCTCCTCAATGGTCAATTGTTAGCCCTACAAAATATCAAACAAACTCTAGCTTAAGATAACGGAGTATACTCATATAACCCATACAACAACTAAAAAACAAAGCTTTAAAGCATATTTTCTGGGTAATAGTAAAGAAGGGATAGAATATTCGCAAAAATCACAAGCCCTATAATTTGACAAAACCCTAGCTTTTTAGAATTCATTTAACAAAACATGTAAAAATCATTAACAATATTAAATTACACAAGGAAATCTTCAAGATCGTAACACGAACAAGACGAATCTAACTTCAATCTGGAGGAAATCTTCCCTGATACCGCTTTGTGGAAACCTAGAACAGAAGAAAGTCTCTTTAAGGTGGCTCTGTCCTAAGACGAATCCAACTTCAATCTGGAGAAAATCGCAAAGATAGAGAGTTTCAATTTGGAAGATATCGCGAAGAGAGAAAAGTGTTCTGTCAAAGTTAACGATGTAGGAATCTTCCCCAATTAAGACATTTACAAATACATGTCAGATACGCGTAGTAGTTTTTAAATGGTTATTCTAGACACGTCGGAAATACGTGGGGAACTTAAATACACACGCCACACAATTTATGAAAACTGATAAAAAAAATGCTTAGACGGTTCAAATTTGGGGTAGTAGAGGTGTTCAATAGGTAATAGGTGTAGTTGAGGTGTCTAAATGAATAATGAGAACAACTTTGAGGGGCCGCAGATGACTTTGGCCGTTATCTGAAAGAATAGATCCACTTATCATTCTATATCTTCGCATACACGTTGAAGGGTGGAGGAGAGGGGAAGAAAGCAACATTTTTCAGAACAATGGTATTTTTCGGAACAATGGTATGCACAACTTGATGTGCGGTTTGAACAACTCCTGCACAGGAATGATACTTGTATTATCAGCAAAACTTTCTCGAACAAATTTCAGGATTCATTCACTATATGGAAACAGAAAACATACTTTCAGATAAATAAATTATTTGGTGCACATGGTGACATGCCGAACAACAGTGTTCCTTGCCCTGCTTTTCTCTCATTAACTCGACAAAATTATCCTGGATCAGTGGCCAAGCAAGGGTCGAGTCATAATTGCTCAAGTCTGGAAAACTTATCTGTTGCATAAAAACATCAAGACAAGAGATAAGACTTTAATCAATTAACATTCAAACCTCGAAGTCCCCACAAGGCTTCTGATGAAAGCAACTATCAGATAACAACCAGATTGCTCATATAAGATGATGACACAAATAGGATAAATAAAAAAAATGAACAAAGTAGACTGAAGATTAACCTCATTAACAAACCTAAAGAATCCCATCCAGTGATCCATGTTTATAATCAATCTGCGTCTGCATCAGTAACCAAGCACGTAAGTCTACTTATTACTATAATATAGAAGGTTTTACTCTGCCTATTCACTCAACCTCTTTGGGTTATAAAATATGACAAAGTGACTAAAAGCAGCATATGATGTTCAATAGGACAGTCCCCTTTTACAGGGAGGTCAATGAGCATCCACAATTAAAGGAGCCATAGAATGCAACTGCGATTTTTCGGTCAAACTAATAATTTTCACCCTAAAAAGAGCTCCAAAAGCATCCTAAAGGCATTATCAGATTAGCCCCAGTAAAACCTAACAATTATATAGTTCTTGTAATATACCCTGCCAACCAAATGGACATTTTAAATGAATTAAAAATCGGACAATTAAATAGCAAGAGGAGACATAGGGTAACTCACTCTCAAATACTGAATCAGAGAGTCAACTTGGGGCCGAAATTGAGACCCTAAAACGAGATCCAACAGGAGACAAATGCTCTCAATGTCTATGCTCTTCTGCTTCTCCTCTAGGAAAGAGTGAAGAAAAAAAAACTGGCAATCAGAAGAAAAGAAGACAAAGTTCAAAGATCCAATTTAATATCCCTACTTTCACAGCTAGCCTCCGGAACTTGAAACGAATGGGAAAACAATTTAAGAAATAGTTACTACATGGAAACAAAAACTAAACCCAACATAAGAAGACATGTTGTTCTTCCCAGCTTCAAAGCCTTATATTTAATTATATATTTTAAAATATTATAAAGCTATTCTGCTCTGTTTCATCTTTGCTCTCTTTTCCGGTCTAAAGCTGATCATTGAATCTTACCCTCCATGGATTAACACAACTTAATAGTTACATAACAGGCGACAATGGTTGCACCATACCTGTCGAGCAGTACCACAAAATTTGATGGCCCTTCTAACCTTTTAGAGAAAAGAAAATGTGGATATTAGCAGGAATAGAACAACACTCCTCACAGCAGAAGGGTACCCAAAAATTCACTTAGCATGAACAGAAGTCAAAATATGGTAAGTACCTCCTTCTCAAGTTCTGGAAGTGCTTTTTTCAATTTCTGTACTGTGTCAGCTCTTAATGCTTTGAGGCCCTTCCGCCACTCGTTCTAGTAGTCAAAACAATGGTGAGTGAACGTCTAGAAACACACAAGCAAGTATAAGTAAAAAGGGTAACAAGCTGAAAAGTAGAACATAACAACAATTTAATGGGTTCAAATCATTATTTCAGATTCCCAGAAGGAACGAGTGGGAAAATTTTTGTTTATCATGTCAAATCAAGCATTCTACAATGTCCGAAAATCCGAAATAGTTGCATTCCTAGGAAAAGCTGATACACATGTGTCTTCTTGCATTTTACTAAGTGATGGATTCTACTGCTTGCTTAATGGAAGTAAAAATGTTATAGCCTAATCTCATTTTGGCACAAAGGCAATCCTCCTGTAAATTTGTGCGTTAACTACAACTAATTGGACATAGTCTAATATAACCCATCTATGATCAGGACCTTCTCCACCACCGCTATCATCGCCTCCGCCGCCACTATCATCACCACGTGGCAACTCTTCCACCACACAGCCGTCAGAATAGTGAAAAAATTTATCACCGCTTTCCTTGTTACCTGATAGGACGAAGCGCATGAGGACCAAAATTCCTCCAGCTTGGTAATTCGTAATCAAAAACCGCGAATTACGTTAGAGGCATTTGGGTATTTAAATTTGGTGGTGGTTATTTGAATCTTTGTGTTAAAGTATAATTAGAGGGGAATATTTGAATCGAAAGTATAACGAAAGATATATTTAAATTATTTTCAATAGTATAAGGGTATATTTGATCATTTTCCGTAATAATGTAAGTATTATAATAAGTACACGTATAATATAATGTATGTATTATATTATATTAACTAGTATATTTTGTGTATATTAGAAATATATATATAATATAATGTAAGTATTCTAATATAATAGATAGTATATTGTGTGTATATTAGAAGTATATATATAATATAATGTAAGTATTCTAATATAATAGATAGTATATTGTGTGTATATTAGAAGTATATATATAATATAATGTAAGTATTCTAATATAATAGATAGTATATTGTGTGTATATTAGAAGTATATATATAATATAATGTAAGTATTCTAATATAATAGATAGTATATTGTGTGTATATTAGAAGTATATATATAATATAATGTAAGTATTCTAATATAATA
>NW_006238952.1:282820-289837 GCF_000226075.1 Solanum tuberosum
TATATATATATAATATAACTATTTTTTTATTTAGATAATATATTGTCATAAATAGTTATAATTATTACAAAATTAAATAGATAATAATCCACTATATTGATAATTGACTCAAATTTTTGAAGTAATAATTAATAAACAAAAAAAAGGATACAAACGGCCCGTTATTGGAATTCGGGCCCAGCCTACCAGGCCCGACCAAAATACTTACCGAGCAGGATTTTTTCCAACCCTTTCACTGTTCAGACCGGGCTCAGGCCAGCCCGACCCATTAATGGACGGACCGGGTTTGGCCCAACTAAGAAAATTGGTAAGGATAAGTTTAATGGGCCGTGCGGGCCCAATCCAGTAAACAGGTTTAACTATTCTAAGAAACTATTTCAGTTGGGTGGAATATTTCCCTAGGATTAAACAAGCATTCCATATTTAAATAGAGGATATATGAATCAGCAAATTAATTAACATCATCATGAAATGTTTCTCCAGCATTAAACAAGCATTTCATAGTTAAATAGAGGATACATGAATCAACAAATTAATGGTTACTTTTTTCTACGCAATAACTTATTCTGCATAGCAACCAACATTAACACGACGTTGAGATGCTTCCTTACTCATGGTTACTTTTTTCTACGCAATAACTTATTATGCAAGCTATCCATATTTATAGGACTAGTGAGGAAGTTCACAAATTTGGACTTGGCTCATCTTCATTGCATAATAGTAATTTTTATAATGAAAAATACTCTTTTTGTCTCAATTTATATGTTATTTTTTATTTTTCGAAAGTCAAATAATTTAAGTTTGATCAGAAATTTTTTCATGAAATCTTCAAAAAAAATTAAATGATATTTATATATTTGTAAAGTATATTAAAAGTACTATAAGTCACAATAGTTGATAATTCAAAATGTTTAAAAATTTATGAAAAACTTAAAATTAAAAATAAACTTATTTCAATCTAAAAATAGATTTATTTAAATCTAAAAATCCGAAAATTTCTGCATAAAATAACCATTAATTAAAATAAGCAAAAGCTAATGGAAGAGAGAAACGAGACATTGGAAACAAAGACAGAATGTTGATTATTTTTTTTCCCTTTTAATTAATAAAAGTGTGAAGTATATATAGGGATCGAAAGAGATGAAACAAACCATTTGTCCAATTCCCTTACATGCAACATCACACTTGGTATAGAGGTGTCAAGAGATGAAAAAACCTTACAAATATTTTTTTATCTTTTGAAATACACCACAATTTTCCTTACAAACCCTCACATGTTTCAAAAGATTTTATGCACAAAAATATAATTTATTGGATTTTTAGGACAAAATACAATAATTTTGGTGTCTTTTGAATTATGAACTAAATTTAGATCGATAAAATTTAATTTACAGAATTATTGGTGAAATACAATATTTCTATGAACCAATAATTCTTATTGTAAATCATCAGAGACCACATTTTGACCTCAGTAATTTTGTTGTTCAACGTGATTTTGCACCAATAAGCCATTCGCGTGCCTGGTATTCATGAGAGCTCTGGAGACTAGGCCAAAGTTTCATAGGAGCGGTCACGCTCCACTTCTCATATAGGTGAATTCATCAAGTATACACTGTTTTAAATACATCATTCTTAATTAATTACTATGAATTCATTAAGAGTGAAGAACTCATTCCTCATTTTCAGTAGCGGTTCAAGCACTCTCAGTTAGTGCGCTGTGTCAATATTAACTCGTTATTAGCCATATGAATCTACTTTATGGGATCTCCAATCACATAGGTTGGATTACCATCTCTATTGACAATCACATCGGCCTTAAACCCATCTTTTTGTGGTTTGAAGAATTCATTTTCTTCTAATGGATTTAATTAATTATAGTAGATTGTATTATGAATAAATTTTGAAATAAAATAAAAATATATGGGCAAGAAAATCAATACGATATGCAATGATCTATGTATCAAAATATCATGTTAATTTAACATTTAATTCTAAATAGATTCTTAAAAAAATGCATTTATGTCTGTTTGCAATTTTTCTACTAAATTGGTAAAAATAAATAAATACTTATTCCTATATAAGTATTGTGCATGAAAAAGAGCATCAAAAACACATACCGTATCATGCTAAAAAATTTATGTTCATTAAAATAAATTATACATATATAGGACTTTATGTGATAGCAAACATGCTTCTTAGTTCTAAATTTTATGTGTGAGTGATAAAATTAAAAATATTAATCTATCCATTTCAATTTGTTTGTTCTATTTTGACTTGGCATGAACTTAAAGAAATTAAGGAAGATTTTGGAACCTTGTGGTTTTAAACTAAAAATATGTCAAATATGCTAAATGTCCTTTAATCTTGTGATCTTAAACATGTCATGTAGAGTTGGAACTAAGAAAAGAAAAGGAACATTACTTTTTAACAGATTATAAAGAAAAATATGATAGATTAATTGAGTAGATTTCAAGATAATAATGCATAATGGTTCATGATTTTTATATAAGATATAATTAAATCTTATAGGCAAATTAACTTCGAAACTTAATAAATTTGTGTCATTATAGTAAAAAAAATAATTAAATATTAGACTTGAGTGCTTTACAACTTAAAAAATGAATCTACCCATCATTAATACCAATTATACTTAAAAATACTTTTAGGTTTATTCAATTTAATATTTTTTATTCAGTATTCGATATTCATTTCGGAGTTCGATTAATTCTAATGTGCGCCAAAAAAGGCCCCATTTGGATATAGCGCTCCCTATTATGATTTTTTTTTATATCCAAAACTCAAAATAAAGATATTTAATTAAGGAAGGAGCAACATCATTCAATCTATATTCTTTGATGGTTATTTTAATATTTTATTAATACTAAAATTTTTACTAGGATTAGTATTCATTAATGTTGGTCATGCTATAGAAATACATTTTAATATTTGTTAAATAACGATTAATAATCGGTTATATTGAGCCCGTATCTCGGGCCTTAAGAATAGCACCCAACATGGGTATGTTGGCCATGAATTCAGATGTTGTTAGCATTTAAAAAAAAAGTTTGTTTGACGAAAAACTAATTAGGCAACAATTGCATATCTGGTATGTCGGAGAAATTTAGGCATAACTTTTATTGACAACTAATTATATTATCAAGTTTGAAGAAACAAAAGGAAGGAGGCAAAAAATTTGAAGATGAAAATAGCATAAATTTAATCAGAACACTAGTTTGAACTTGGATTTCAAAATATCATATTAATGGCATGGAATAGTTGTGAGTTGCTAGTTACATTTTAAATTGCAAGTAGAGGATAGGAAAATATAAACTACTTTATAGATGAGTCATAAATGTAAGAATTAATAAAACCCGCATACATTTTTATTGCTACAACGATTATTTGGAGACTGATTCACTGCAACCCTAAATTCCGTTAGAAATAAGACGAATAAGTGATTCCTACTTGCTAAAAAGTAAAAACTACTCAATTGATCAAGGGTTAAGATCACTGCTACACCCAATAACCGTTGTAAAGAAAAATAGATTAAGTAGTAATTTTTTTATCGAGTAAAAGAATAAAACTTAGATTTTGATTGTACATTCATTTTTCTTTTTCAAAACATATGAGACTTGACGTACAAGTAAAGAAAGAATGTGTTAAGTGAAAGTTGTTGGGAAGAAACTTTTAACCATCTACCGCCAGGCAAATCATTCAACTATTGAATTTTGTAAAGGCATCAAAATGCATAGTGGGGTGCATCACTTAGAACAATCTTTTATTCTTAAGACTGAAATTGGACCCACAATCATACCGGACAACCTATCATAATTGGCAGTGGCGGAGGCAGAAATTCTATCAAGGAGGTTCAAATTTAAAAAAATGTTGTTGCCTAGAATCGAACCTGTGACCCAAAGCTCACATAGGCGAAATCCTGAACCCCATAAACCATTGACCTACTCCTTTGACATATGCTCAGGAGGTTCAATTTTAAATATATACACGTACACAAAAAAATTGATCTTATATATATAGTGTAATTTTTTTCCGAGGGGGGTGAACCCCCTGGACACACTCTACATCCGCCACTGATAATTGGTACTTAAAAGTCACAACACTATCTTCTTAAACCTACCAACAATATAGTAGATTAGATTCCAAAGTTCAAACCAAATTCAAAACATTTATACTGAAAGTAAGATAACAAATAACAGTAACTTAGATCTATATACTATTCATGTTGAACACAAATAGTTAGTTATCTAAAAGAATAGATCCACTTATCATTCTATATCATAGCATACAAGTTGAAGGGTGGGGGAGAGGGGAAGAAAACAGCATTTTTCAGAACAATGGTATTTTTCGGAACAATGGTATGCACAGCATTATGTGCGGCTTCAACGACTCCTGCACCTGAATGATACTTGTATTATCAGCAAAACCCACCGCGAACAAATTTCAAGATTAATCACTATATGGAAACAGAAAACATACTATCGGAGAAATAAAGTATTTGGTGCACACGGTGACATGCCGAACAACAGTGTTCTTAGCCCTGCTTTTCTCTCATTAACTCGACAAAATTATCCAGGATCAGTGGCCAAGCAAGGGTCGAGTCATAATTGCTCAAGTCTGGAAAACTTATCTGTTACACAAAAACATCAAGACGGGAGATAAGACTTTAATCTTTTAACATTCAGACCTCAAAGTCCCCACAAGGCTTCTGATGGAAGCAACTGTCAGATAACAACCAGATTGCTCATATAAGATGATGACATAGGATAATCAAAAAAATTAACAAAGTGAACTGAAGATTTACCTCGTTCACAAACCTAAAGAATCCCATCCATTGATCCATGTTTATAACCTTGTAATCAATCTGCGTCTGCATCAGTAACCAAGCACGTAAGTGTACTTCTTTAGGATAATTTAGAAGGATTTACTCCGCCTCTTCACTCAACCTCTTTGGGTTATAAAATATGACAAAATGACTAAAAGCAGCATATGATTTTCAACGGGACTTTTACAGGGAGGTCAATGAGCATCCACAATTAAAGGAGCTATAGATTGCAGCTGCGGTTTTTCGGTCAAACTAATAATTTTCACCCTAAAAAGAGCTCCAAAAGCATCCTAAAGGGCATTATCAGATTAGCCCTAGTAAAACCTAACAATTATATAGTTCTTGTAATATACCCTGCCAACCAAATGGACATTTTAAATGAATTAAAAATCGGACAATTAAATAGCAAGAGGAGACATAGGGTAACTCACTCTCAAATACTGAATCAGAGCGTCAACTTGGGGCCGAAATTGAGACCCTAAAACGAGATCCAGAAGGAGACAAATGCTCTCAATGTCTATGCTCTTCTGCTTCTCCTCTAGGAAAGAGTGAAGAAAAAAAGAAAAACTGGCAATCAGAAGAAAAGAAGACAAAGTTTAAAGATCCAATTTAATGTCCCAACTTTCACAGCCAGCCTCCGGAACTTGCAACGAATGGGAAAACAATCTAAGAAATAGTTACTACATGGAAACAAAAACTAAACCCAACATAAGAAGACATGCTGTTCTTCCCAGCTTCAAAGCCTTATATTTAATTATATATTTTAAAATATTATAAAGCTATTCTGTTCTGTTTCATCTTTGCTCTCTTTTTCAGTCTAAAGCTGATCAATGAATCTTTCCCTCCATGAATTAACACAACTTAATGTTTACATAACAGGCAACAGTGGCAGCACCATACCTGTCAAGCAGTATTGAAATGCATAGGAGTAAAAATCCACAAAATTTGATGGCCTTCTAACCTTTTAGAGAAAAGAAAATGTGGATATTAGCAGGAATAGAACAACACTCCTCACAGCAGAAGGGTACCCAAAAATTCACTTAGCATGAGCAGAAGTTAAAATATGATAAGTACCTCCTTCTCAAGTTCTGGAAGTGCTTTTTTCAATTTTTGTATTGTGTCAGCTCTTAATGCTTTGAGGCCCTTCCGCCACTCATTCTAGTGGTCAAAACAATGGTGAGTCAACGTCAAGAAGCACACAAGCAAGTATAAGCAAAAAAAGGAACAAGCTGAAAAGTAGAGGGCAACTGCATAACATAACAACAATTTAATGGGTTCAAATTATTATTTTGAATTTCCAGAAGAAACGAGTGGGAAAATTTTGTTTATCATGCCAAATCAAACATTCTACAATGACCTGAAATCCGAAATAGTTGCATTCCTAGGAAAAGCTGATACACATGTGTCTTCTTGCATTTTATAAGTGATGGATTCTACTGCTTGCTCAATGAAAGTAAAAATGTCAAAGCCTAATCTCACTTTGGCACAAAGGCAACCCTCCTGTAAATCTGTGTGCTAACTACAACTAATTGGACCAACAACTCAAGCATACTTATAAATAGAGTAACGTAGAGATCCAATTAACATACCATGAGTGATGCTTCGTTACAACATCAAACCAATGCATGCCTTTCAATAGTGTAACAGATCAACTAATATCTCGACTTGATTTTCCTACAATAAGCACTTCTTTTAAATGCGGGTGGTGTCGGGAACGTCAAGAAAGAATTGTGGCTATCGGAATCGAACCGATGACCATCAAGTGCGGATCATAATGGATTCAATCAAGCTAAGTGGGATAAGCAAATTTGATCTCTTTAGGTATTCGCTTAATCTTGTTAGGTAGGTGCTTTTCTTTTACTATTCGCAAGGGGGAGTCTGCTTTAAAATCGTCCGCCCTGTACCCATATAAATCCAATTCTAAAAATTCGAAAGTGGTAAATGGCAATATGTGACTCAACTGAAGATCTTCTTCACGTCCAATATAGTACCTATGGGTACTTAAGAAATGTATTGAATCAACTACTTTTACTATTCCACCGGTACCTGCTAACTCCTACTAGCACATATGCCAACTTAGAAGATGGGAAGAAATAACCTAGTACTTGCTTTCTGCCTCCACTAGGATCTGATCTGAACCTGTAACCTCATTGTCCCCCCCCCCCCCCCTCTTATAT
>NW_006238952.1:290146-336325 GCF_000226075.1 Solanum tuberosum
CCCCCCCCCCCCCCCCACTTCATTAACCACCAAACCATTGGGCAACTACTTCCAAACCATAATCCCCGGGATGAGTTCTTAACAGAAGATTCTCTAATGCGCATGTAAATGTTCAGTTTCATTGTATTACATGTCATACTAGACAAAAGAGTATCTCTCCCTATAAAAAGTCTGAACATGCTCAAATAGGCATATCCAAGTCACAGGTGGTGAAAGCATAATTCTTCATCATCCCAACCAAAAAGACGAAAAAACGCACATCAATTCCTCCATTTAACTTACTATGTTTTCCGGGAAACAGCTTGGCCTGGGAAAAACTATGCGACTGTAACTCTGCCTGACCATTGCCTTTTTCCTATGTTATTACTCTGTTAATCAGCACATGGGCTAAGAGAGGTCAGGCATTTAATAAACTTGAGACTTAAAATCAACTTTTCAGCACCCTTGACCTACCCTTTGGTACAAACTTCCTAAGATAACAAGCACACCCATATTCCTGGAGAACAAATGCCAGCTTTATTTGACAACAACAACAACATACCCAATGTAGTCCCACTAGTGGGGACTAGGGTCACCAGCCTTATTTGACAACTACGGTAATTGAATTAACAGTCATAACAGATAAGTTGATAGAAACAGCAAAAACAGTGTAGTAGATTCTGAAATGCTTAAGTAATATTAGTACTAGCCAACGCAAATACATACCAGGGAAAAGTATCCTTGTTTTTCAGACTGCATTTTCCTAAAATTCAAAGTTACTGTTATTAAACCTCTGAAGATCCATGATACTTCATACATACCAACAAGTAATCCAGTATAGGAATCTTACCATGCAAGCATCAATATCCTGACGTCAGTATGTTCGACTTCCAAATCGGAACAAAGAAACTCAATTCCTTCAGGGCTAACAATGAAAAATATAAAGCACATTAATTGATTGCAAAACTGAGGAACTTAAACAAGCTAGTGAAACTGCATTAACGGTGGAAAAAGTTGGATGACAAACACAGAGGAGATCCAGGATAGGTTCAGAAATCATTAAGTCTGGGCTCAAATAAAAATTATATTTGTCCATATTTAGCAGATCTCTTAACAAATAAACAGGATTTGAGCCAAAGCTGGTAGGTTCAGTTGAACCCATAACTTATAATGTACATCCACCCCTGAAATATCCATATATTCTTCTCTCTTTTTTCAATGCATAACTTTCTTGCTTAAAATCTTAGATTTCCTATGGACTACTATAAGTGAAAACAACAAAAGATAACTTGTAATGATAGGAATATATAGAATATGAACTACACTGCTGGGAAATAAAAATGGTAAGGCATACTTACTCAATCATACCAGACGAAACGTTGGCATATGTATGAAATAATTGATCGATGCGTTCCATCTCCTTACTTGCTGCTTTACTTGAAGCTGAGCAAATTGAAAACAAAGTGAGATAGTGTAATGCAGCTACAGCGCATATAACTAATGCAGCTGAATTGCATACATTATATTTTAAACATCAAACATAAATGGAAAAAGGAACATTGATGTCCAAGAGGTCTGAATGGACCAGTTGAATAGTTCTGAAGCACTATGAAAATGCTTCAGCCGCTACAAGACAAACACCAAATCAAATTGATTTTCTTGAAGATCAAATACAGCAGAAAAATAAATTCGAAAGCATCTAGATGTAGACAATAAAAACAACATAGATACGTCAAAAAATTTCTTTTAGATGACCGAGAAATCCGTATGGGTCCAACCTTTAGGGTCAACTGTAGCCTCCAGACGGATTAATGGAAAGCGGATGTTATCTTGGGCTGAACTTAATGATTATGTGTTCCCTTTTAGTTTGAGCTCAGGAGGAAGCGTGGTTAAAACTTAAAAGGTAAGCCGGTGAAACTTGAATGCACTACAGAATATGGGAGAAAATAAACTTCTAACATAAAGGGTCTGTTTTCTTTATCTATTGTTCAGTTAAATGAGGATTCTTATGATCACAAAAAGCTTGGCAGTGACACTATTCTTCCCGTGTGGTTCGTAGCTGTTTCAAATTGTTACAATAACCAGACTCCTGCAGAACGCTCACCACACCAGATGGTTGCTACTAGCACTTACACAATCACCTTAATACCAATGAATAATTCAATAATTCCCATACCTAATCGAACAACAATCGAAAAAATTAATCAGACAATGCAGTTCAAGTTATTACACTAAAACCTTATTATCATGAACACTTGACTCAACTCCCTATAAATTCCCAAAATTCGGAAGGCACTTACGCGAATTGAATCATTAATTATCGGTCATCTCCACTCCAAATTCCAAATTCCAATTTCCAAGGGGTCTACATGATCTAAAGGGAAGGAAGGGGATTACACATGATCTACAAAACTCTAACAATCAAACAGGCTTTAGAGAGAAAGGCAATTCAAATTGTCGGAAAAGATGCACTGAAATCAATGATTAAATTAGAATTGAAGAAGAGGAAGAATTACCAGAACGAAACAAATCGGCGGCAGGATTGGTGGATGCTGCAGAACCAGTTAAACCCTTTTTGGAAGAAGTACGAGGCATCTTGAGCGAAGAAGAAGAAATTGGTGTAGAGAAGAGATGATGATCCTCGGAGTGAACGGTCCAAGGGTCTCGAGAGGACTCGGAAGCGTAGAGGGTGAATATATATATATGACGCACGCTCAAAGGCGGCATACGTGTGTCAGTAGAAAAAGAGGAAGGTTCGCTGGCGATTGGGATCGACGAATTGCAAATTTCAGCTGTTATGTTATATTTTTGTTTTTTCTATCTAAGGTAAAACATCTCTGGTCCAAATCTTGAAATATTATTATTTATTTTATAGAGATATTATTTAATTAATAAATTAGTATTTATTAATTTAAAAAGTATTTTTGAGATTCAGTAAAAAGATTTATTTTGATTATACTGTTCGGAGATGAAACCTCAAAAAATTTAAATGAACCCTTTTGTGAAGACAACATTCATGAATTTGAAGTCATGATTAATAATCTTAGTTATCTCAATAAAATAAAGTGTGTTACATTATCCGAGTGAAAATGATACATTTTCAAAGGTCCATTGGAGCTTTAAAAAAAATTGTGAATACTATCGGAAAAAACAATATTGATGAGGAAGTTGAAGACGATACAATACTTTTAAAATCAATTACACATAAGAAAACGCTTATCGCGTCTAGAACTCTTCACAACTTTTGATGCAATTCGAGAAAAGCACAACGGAACTTTTGGATGCAATAAGAAAAATTAAAAATGAACTTCACCTAGATTTAAATTTTAACAAAAGAAAAAACACTAGAATCACATGTAGTACCCACAGCCTAATGGATTAGGGGACTTCTAATCCTAGCGACATTTTAGTCATAAAAAAAAAAATACTAGAATCATATTTTACTAAATTAATTTAGGTATTTTTAATAATTTTTAAATGATTTTTGAAAATTATTAATTTATAATATTAATAGGGCTATATATTTAAATTGTCTTAATATCTTTACTTATTATTTAAGAATCTTATTTTATTTTTTATCTTATCTTTATATAATAGTTCTATTCATACTTTATTCTTCTTGTATGTTTATCATTCAAATTGTTGATGTGTAACATTATGTAATACAAAAAAGGATATCTATCCAAACGAGGTAATCATTAAAACAATAAAATACATCATGAAACAATAAGTAATAACCCTCCAAATTTAGTAAGAAATAAACAGTAAGATAATTAATTTCCCAACATAACTTCGACTTCAAATAAAGCGACCCCTTGCCACTTTCATCATCGCTCGTTTAAGATAATAAATAAATAAATAAAAAGATATGTGAAAGAATACTTATGGTACAAAATATAATTTATAGCTAAATAACCAAAACCTTCTGGCTCGAGTACCAAAAGCATGTTAACAAGCAAGTACAATTAATCCAAATCAGGTCTCCGATACATTGTAACAGGTTGATCCATTAAACTGCAATGCAAACTTGTCCAACAAAACCCAAACTTTTACTAGTACAGAATTTACTTGTGAATGAATACACAAATTACCAAAGGTAACAGAAGTCCTCGGGGAGAAGGATTATAACATAATGGGTTATTACTACACAAATGTTCACATTTTTATGACGTATAAACATACAAAATTTTGTTGTTAAAATAGAGTTATGGGGCTTGACAAAAGGGAACTATGACGGCACCTCAGAAAGGTAAGATGTAAAAAGAGACACAGAATCCTGCAAATGGTATGCACGGGTATCTTCAGGTATGGGTGCCTTGAATATGGTATCGTAGCAGCTTAGCTGGGCCTCATTTGATGAACTTCCACCGCTATCAGAAAGCAGCAAATTGCATATCTCCTCAGCCATTTTCGAATAAACCACCCTAGAGACAATAAACATCCATTAGCTCAAACTTGTTACTTTAGGTGCTCAAGCACACAATAAATGGACTTAAGCATTCAAGGATCATGTCAAATTTTCATGTTTTATGGAATGATTTACCTCAATATAAACCAGTTGACATAAAGCTCTACTGATTTAACCATACGTGAGAAGATTTTAGGTGACCAAGGGCCATAAGTTAACACACTCTAAGGGCAGTAGAAACATAGAGAACAAAACAGTGAAATTATTAATTACTACATGCAACAATTCTCTCTTTATAACATCCATGCAACGAACAATTATTTTGAATTTTAAGGCCAAATACCAAAGAGACCTTTATTTACTCGCATTGATATGTAATTTTGTATTCCCGGCCGCATTTTTCATCCAAATACTTCAGCTTGATCAAAACAAGTCCTCGTGACAGTTGACGAGGTTATGTGTGGTATTTATTAGGCTGAGTTGGACAAAGTGAATGTACAACTCTCTAATTGCAACTCTTCAATTCCTTTACCCAACTCCTCTCACGTCCTTCAATTCTATTCTCTCCTTCACCAGAAATCAGACGGGGACTTTTATGTGTTGGTTGTTGTTGATGGTGGAGATTGAATCATTGAACAGCTAAGATGATTTGATTCATGGTTTGATTTTGAAATTTGACGTGGTTATGATGCAAGGAAAAGAAGAGAGGATAGCAGGTCTCTGTAAAGGTGAAGGCTTTGGGACTTGAAGGCATGAATTGGATAGCAAGCCAAAGACCCAGATGAGTCATCTGAACTGGTAACTGGCGGTGACTCTTTCTGCATTTAGGATGTGGAAATTTGTTTGTTTGGATTTAGTTGAAAATTGTGGAAAGTTGAAGTTTTATACCAGCTAGATATGATCTTAGGGATGAGTAACGTAGTTTATCGTTGTCTCCAAAAAATTTGTGTCCATTTTTATATGATGATTTATCTAAGCAGTTTGTTCCAGGATCCATGTAAAAGACAAGAAATTGAACAAATTTGTTGGTCTTTACTCTTTATAGCTAGGAGGGGTCAAGAAAGAAAATCAGCTCCTAGGTATAGATGACACTAGTATGTTTTGCATAGATATAGGAGGTGTAATTAAATATTAACGACACTGAAAACAAAGAGCATTTCCAGTCCATAGTATTCCCAGCCCCATTTTAATTCACTAAATGTGAAGTAGAAACATCAAATATTTAAGGGAAAAAGGACAAATATGTCCCCGAACTATCGTAAATGGTTTGTGTATACCCTTCGTTATACTTTTAGGATGTTAGTACCCTTACTGTCCAAATTTTGGTGCATATATAACCTTTATACTAACGGTGATACACATGTCTTAATCCTATCAGCCGACCCGATAATTAATAAATTTCTACCCAAAAAAAAAACCCACCCGATTAATTGAAAATCCACCCAAATTAAAAATACCCACACCCAAACAAAACAAAATCAATGAAAGTTGTCAAAATTTAACGTTTCCCCTAAACTAATCTCGACAATCTCTGTAATTATTGATCAACTTCATCAGCCATTTCTTCTTTCCCATATCTCTTAAAACCTTAGCTGAATATTCATCAATCTCAAATCTAGAACCCCATCCATTCTTTTTCATCAATTCATAAACCCTAACAGTAGATTCCACCTGTTCACCTTCAACCAACACCCTCACCAACCTTACCAGCGACTTATCATCACATTCAGTCGTCTCCACTTTCTCCAAATTACAAATCAATTCATCGATATGTTCAGCAAAACCCTCTGGGTCAAAGCTAAAGACCATATCAGCATAAATCCCCAAATCAGGGACATCACATTCCGATTGAACGGCTGGGAATACTTTGAGGGCCAAATCGCAAATGTTTTGTCGTAGAAGTTCTTTGTAGGCTGCAATTAGATCTGTTTTGATGAGACGATTGAGGGTTTTTGAGTCTTGAGCTTCGATTTGGGAAGGGTCAGTTCTTTGAGCTCGTTTTAGAGCTTGGATTGCTTCGATGCTTAGTATTCGGCCTTTGACTACAGGGAAATTTCACTTGAGAATGAGGATGATTTGGGGATGAAGATTGGGGAAAGGATGCTACTAAACAAGTCTCTTAATTTGAAATTAAGTGAATTAATTGGGGGTTTTCGGTTATATTAATTTGGGTGGATTTTTTTAATAATTTGGGTGGGTTTTTTCAAATTTTGGACAGAAATTTAACAAAGAACGAATCGACGGTTAAGATTGAGACACGTGTACCACCGTTAGTATAAAGGGTATATATGCACCAAAATTTGGACGGTAAGGGCACTAACATCCTAAAAGTATAACGAAGGGTATACACATACCATTTACGATAATTTGATGGTATATTTGTCCTTTTTCCCATATTAATATTATGTGATTTTATTTTAAAAAAAATTGATATGTATTTCTAAAAATGAGATGATAGTGTAATTTTCTTTTCCACCGTCAGTGAATATAAGCTAATCTCTAAATTTAATGGTATTAAAGCCTAGGAAGAAGTGTAAATGGGTAGTGGATGTATTTCATGTTGGATTGTTTTGAGAAATAAAAGGAAAGACAAATAATAGTATTTGGATACAAATTATTTTCTAAAATATTGACATTTTGATATTTTAAATATTTTTTTTAAAGTGTAGATATTTTTACTAATTAAGTTAGGGATTATGACTAATATTTAAATGTAGGTAACAGACACAGGAAGCTACTTTGTCTCCATCCCTATATACTATTTTAAGAAAATAAAGAACAAATGACTTCCTACCTCACATTCTGGATTTATTCATCATAAAAAAACAATACCATGTGAATATTAATGATTTTATTTTTGGTAACTGGTAAGTAAAAGATAAATTAATCCCATATTTAGTACTTATCTGTTACCACTTTACTATCCTAAGTAACAAACCACTCACACTTAGATATAAGAAATAAGGGTTCAATGAGATGGTGGGAAGAGAGAGGGGGGTCTAGCAGGAAGCAGTCAACTTTTCCAACCACATGTTTCAGTATTAACAAATTAATATCAAGTAGCATTACCTCGCTTTGACAGGCAATCTGTTTGTCCAAACAGCCAAAGAGTTGTTTAAGCGACTAATGAAGTCTGCACAAGCATTGTCTTTGTTTTCTATAGTGTCCTGCCAATAGAAATGTGTGCTTTGTCAATCTCTTAAAAGATATTAGAATAACTAGGAGATAGGATTATAAGCTTCAACCAATAATCTTGAACAGGTATTCGCTCTACTTCCTATTACTATGCAGAGAAAAGACAGGTAATCACTTCTCGTGAAATTGACCAGTATCAATTGAGCAACCATAAAGGTTAGATCCAGCTCATGAACTGTGCTCCAACTAGGATGAACTTCCTTTTTTCAGAAGCTGTCTTCTAGTCATTTACAAGTTGATCATTGATCAAGCTGTACAGCTACAGCTTTTCCAGTTTTCCTATCATTAAATACATGGGCTTCCCACAACCACCAGAAAAAAAAATTGTTCATGCAACCATCACATAAGCACACTTTGATCTAACGAGTTTAACAACTTCAGGAAATTTGAGAAGAAGGATTCAAACACAAATAAGTAGATTATAGAGAAATTTCATATTACTTGATTCATAGTGTCACTGCCCTCCTGCAAAGAACTTCTCAACAAATAAAAAGATATATATATTCCAGCTCCCAGATCCCAATCTTCAATTTCTGATTTGTGATCCTCCATGGAAGCTGCTAGCCTCCATATTTCTGAGTGTTCTTCTGTGTATAAACAATGTTAAAATGATTTAGCACATCAATTTTTATAGAAATTCAAGGTTGAAAATTGAGATACTTCTAGGGCAACGGAATGTAGTCAAGAGTTCTTCATCAACATATCATACTCAGTTCTCCGTGCAGTTACCAAATCTGATTAGCACTTATTACATTTAAGTGTGTGATTTAGCACGCTCATGATAACTTCATTGCATATCCCACGATTTGCTCTCTCACATTAACAGTTATTACCTTGTGGTGTGTCTTATTCATCCCATGGATAATTTCATTGTATATACCATGATTTTCTTAAATACGCACTTTGAGTAAAAGAGAAAATGGCCATGGCCATGGCCATGCCTTCTCTCTCTCTCTCTCTTTGGTAAGTAAGAAAATGATAATTTATTCATGTGGGATAAATGATAAATCTGTGAAGAAGCCTGCAAATCAAATAGGTGATGCATAATTGCATATCAAGTATATGACGAAAAACAAATTGTATAGTGAGACATTTAGACTTGAAGGCGACTCAGACTGCCATAGAAAGACAACTTTTATGGTGTCCGTGTTTCATTAATCCTATTCCAAAATATTTAACAAGGTTCACGTAAGAAAAAGATTGATGATGGAAGAAGATAGGGGAAACGCAAAGCCGGCAGAAAAGCATCCCAATGGAACTGAACTGAGGTTATAGGATCACTACAACAAATATTAAACAGATAAGTCTTTAAGTACATATGCTGAAAAATGAAATAGCAAGATATAAAGATGAATCTAAAAGATCGACAAGATATAAAGATGAATTTAGAGATTAACAAATCTATACCTGATAGAAAAAGAGAATGAGCAACTGAAGTCATAAAAATAGTGTGCGCTTTCTGCCACTTTCCGCATTCCAAAAAATGTTCTAGGGCTTTGGGGAATTCAGAGTAATAATTAAAATATGTTGCCTGCAATAGAGTAAGACAAGGATGAAAAATATAATGCAAGCAAAAAAGTGATCCCACACCAGTGACAATCAATTACATGCAAAGGACTAATTTGAAGTAAAAGTACTACCATTCAACTAAAGCATTCCAAAAGAAATATACACAAGCAATTTCCCTCCACAATTTCAGCATATTGTTAAACCATCTTGTCAGAAACAGCAAGCAAAAATATCCCAGTAACATAGATTGGCTTTGAGTTGCCAGAAAGTGGAAAGCGAGAAGCATGGATCAATGTAAAACTGAAATCAAATAAGGGCACTGACTCACCAAAGCCTCGTTCAACCATGCTGATGGAATACCTAGATCCTCAATAAATTGCCGCTGCAAGTCCTGAGAACTCCAAGTTTCACAGTACTGGAAGAGTATTTCCCTAATAAGAGCAGCTTGCAAATAAGGACAATCTTCACGGTGAGGCATGTGAAGCACCACATAGACAGCCCAATGACATTGACCAAGGCATAGCAGCTGAGAAATGAAACTAATGTCTAGCACATGAAGATCATTAGAACTGAAAGCACCAATGGCTTCTAAAACAGCTCGCTGATGCCAGATCATATGGTAGTCAAGGGGATCATTTGTTGAAGCAAAGGCACTGAACATCGTCTTTAGAGCACTGAAATCAATTTCTTGATTGGCATGAAGAAGCATAAGATAGTAACCGAGGTCAGAATGTTTCACTGCATGCCAATTCATTGACACTTCTATAGGTCCTTCATCAATATAAACTGGAACTGGAGATGGAGCTTTTCCTTCATTAAGAAGCCTCTGATATGTGCGGAACACAATAGGCAATTCAGTTTCTGGTGGAAGCTGATACCACATCAACAACCCCAGAAACCTTTTCCAGTCAATGTCTACATCATGCAATGCTCTATGAATGTTGCCAGCAACCAACTCAAAAACCCTAATCCTCTCTGTCTCAACAAAATTGAAGTCCAACCCATTCACTCTCCAAATATCAAGCTGCCTAGCAACATCAGAACGATTAACCATCGAACCACCAGCTTGACTAAGAAGACATGCAAGCCGCACATCTCCTCTAGAAGCCGCCAGTTCCACAGCAGCATCCAGCTGCCGACCAGTTAGAAGTAAAAACATATGTTGTAGATCACTTGAATCATTCAAAGAACTTACTTCTTCCTGTACCCTGTGACAAACACTCTCTTGCAACCAATAGCTGAATTCTGCTCTCCTTATCAATGGAAGTGCTTCTGGATCAACATCTGAAGAAGTTTCTCTCGCATCAGGTATCATATCTTCCTCATCCTCATCTTCAAGAGACTTTAATTTCCCACTCAATTGTCTTGTCGAGAAAAGCACTTTTATTAATTCCCAAATCATTGCTTGGTGCATCAGAAGAACACGGGATGCTGGAGATAAGTCAGGAACCTCCAATTGCCTCTCAATGACACCAATATAGCTCCGACATACATCTGAAAGCATTAGACGATCACACATAAGTCTTTGAAGCTTTAACGCAAAGGGTCCCTCCCCGAACTCTTTGGTTTCATGAGTAATTTCCTTGTGAAGATGGAGGGTTGAATCAAAACACAAATCAACAAGTTCCTCCCTAAACTTTTTATTTTCATCTCTAGCTACTTGGTCAAATGCAACCTTCTCCAAATTGATTATTGAGGACAAACATTGATCGTCTTTACTACCAACTGGAGCGCCAGAATGAATAAGAACACCATTAGGCCCCCAGCCAACTCCAAATGATCTACCCATGAACAATCCCGCATCAACAACATTACAAGAGTAGGTTCCACTTATAGGTGTTTGCTGCCTGACATCCAGCTTGAAACCTTCAGTCTTTGTTGTCTTTAGAAGCACACCCTTATTTTGTTGGGTCAACAAAATGGACCCAGGTGAGTCCGAGCCAAAACTACCATGTTTGTATTCAATCAAAGCCAATGGAGTCTTGCGAGTTAAAGGTGGACTAACTCTCTGGAACTTATGCTGCAAAGGGGATTTTGAAGATTCTTTACTGAATTGTGGTTTTCTATCAAAAGGAACACCATGATAATCATCTATATCCTCTTCTTCTGCTGGAAACATCAGCATTCTCATTTCTTTCATCTTTACAGGATCTAACCCAAGATGGGCAGGAAGAGAATGTGAAAGATCAGTTGTATTGGCTAAGAAGGTTTCTTCATCAATGTCAGAAACATCTCCTCCATTCATATCTACGGGATCTTGAACCTCTGGAGACACAGCATCAATTATCATATCTTCATCTTCTTCCTCATCATTCAAACCAAATCTGCTGAAATGCTGAACGAAGAATTTCCATTCTCCATTTGATGGATCAAATGAGATAAAACGCGCTCCTTGTCTCTCTGTTCTAAGTCTTAATTTCTCCACCAGTTCTCTAGAAGAATCCACGTCATAGTGTTTGGAGGATCGTATTTCCAGTAGCAAAGTTACTTCAGCAGGTTTGTTAAGCCCCATGCCAACTGGAGGCTTGTCATTTTCATCTTCATATACAATCACCTCATGTCTGCTAAACTTAACAATTCGATCCAAATCCAACCCCCTAACATCTGTTTCCCCAGAAAATTTGACAAATCCATAACCAAACCTCCCAACAGTAAAATTTTCAACTTTACTGCAATACCCTGAGATCATTAGCTCCCTAACAGCCAATTCACTCAAGCATGGATCAGTAAAATAATCAGGAGATCGCAAGGTAGGTAAATCAGCTTCGTTCTCGCCCAAAATCTGATCTAAAGCAGAAATTTTTCTTCTTTTACATTGAGATTGAGAAACAATAAGTTGTTCAGGAGTCCCTAACTCAACCTCCATTACTATGTTACTTCTTCCGAAACTTCTATAAGTTTCGTTACAAGTGCCTGATAATCAAATTCAAATGCACATATTAAACTTCCATGGGTAACGCAACAGTAACAAAAAATTGGCATGATTCAGACTAAAGAGTTTAGGGCATTGAATGTGCGAAAAAACGAATCAAAGCACAAAAAAAAAAACAGAAAAGAAGCAAAGCAGGTCCCAAAACCCTAATAAGTTCGAATCAAAATCTACCACAGAAAACGACGAAACAGTAGTAGAAAATGGAATAAGCTTACCTTCGACTAATGATACAACAATTAGGGCTTCTTAGTTTCCCTACTTCATGAATGTGGCTGAGACTGTGGAGCGAGACGAAGGGTTTTAGTTTGCTTTCTCAATTTCCCAAACTCCCGCCCCTACCCCTCTTGCGAACACTCTGGTCAGTGGCACGTGTGGGCACGTGATGCGTTAAAGGGTATAATAGGAACTTACACTAAAATGTATAATTTAATACACAAATGAGTAAACTCTCTAATAATTAATTCTTACCTGAAATAGTACTTATATAAATTTTCTCATAATTAATATTTATATTACTCTAACCGTCTTTTAAACAACCATTTTGTCCTCGTTTGATTCATGAACGAAAATATATACTATGATTTACAATGCAAAATTTATAATACTAGAATTAATATATTTTTTACTAGTAAGTGCAGATGTTTTGTTTAGTTCCTTAATTGAAAAATGAGATATATATTGTTTATAAAAAAAAAATGTGTTTAAGTATTAGAGATTACGAATTAAGTTTGGTTAAACTTTTATTTTGAGTTTTAACATTGGACTTTGTGAAGGGATTTTCGGATATTTTTGTCATTTGATTATTTTAATTGGGAATTAGTTATTAATTTTGGTATTATGATCCCATAATCTCACATTCTGAAATAAATAATTATTGACTAAAGATAAAATAAAATAATTCTACATTTTATCTAATAATAATTATATCATTAATTATTTCAACTTCAAAATTTGTAACGGATAATTTGAAGTCGGACATCCTATGTTAGAAGTATTTTGAGTGAAATAATAATTTTACTTACAAAAGCACTAAGAAAGAAAGCAGTAGCTAAAATCCCAATAATGAAATTTTATGCATGAGTGTCATCATTTTGCCTAACGTAAAATCTGCCTTCATCATTAACTATTTTTCTTTACACACACCATGTTTTATATAAGTACTTATTACTTAGTCACATCAAGAAAGGACCTACAATGAATTGGTATGGCAAATTCATGCATGCAGAATGATCAAGAACAAATACATATTCTCATGATTTGTACTTAAAAATCACTTATTGAACATTGAAAAATTAAATTATGAATCAATATATACTTCCAATTGAAGACAAGTATGAATAAAAGATCCGAGCAAATTAAAAATAATAAAGTTGATATCTCTAATAAATTGTCATTATTTTATACCTATATGTGGTATCGCTTTCTTATTTGCAAATAAGCATATGATTACAAGTGAAAATACAAGTCCCTTTTGTTGCATCTGAAGTTGCTCGTGGTAGTCTAATCATAGAGGAAAATAATAGTAGTAAGTTTATTAATAATTACTATAATATTATGTTGAATGCTATTTCATTTTACATGAAACTTAGTATACTCATAAAAATATTGCATTCGGTAGTTTTGAATTTTAGTTTTAAGTGGTGTGAGACATGAATCACTAAATCCCATATTTAATTTAAGCCCTTCAATTATTAATTGGAAAACATGCATGAAGCCTTTAATTCAAGGTTGTTTTGTTCATTATCAATGATATTGTTGGCTATGCAGCAAGAGTTAATGGGAAATAGAGGGAAGACGAAAAGAGAGGAACTTGGAAAGTTGAGAACTTGAAAAGTCCTTTTATGATTTAGTGAAAAGACACTTCTCTCTCATCGGTGGTGGAAAGAAAAATAGAAGAGTTTAAATATAAAAATACTCCTATTATTTGTTAAAAGGGTTGGAAAGAGGGACCCCCTCGCGCCATCGTCGTCGCTCGCTCGACTTCGGCTTTGGAAAATGATCGAGAGATTATTTTTTGGACAAAGTTTGTTTTAATTATTTAGTTAATTATTTATTTAATTAATTAAATTAAATTAAATGGCCAAAACGTTTCAATTAATTAGTTATTTAACAGAAAAGTTTTGATTATTCAGTTAATTGACCGACCCGACTCGAATTCGCGCGTGACCCGTTTTATTTAAATTATTTCCCGTTATATTTGAATTTCCAGCCGTTGGAAGTGACTGTTCTGAAAGGTTGCAACTTTCAGAAACAGCCATGACCGTTTGAAAGGTTGCAAACTTTCATGAATGGTCATGTGGATTCTGAAAGGGTTGCAACCTTTCGGAACAAGTTCCTCTTGCCTATAAATACATTGATTCTTCATATTTTTTCCTTACGAATTTTTCTGATTTCTTCTTCTTCTTCTGCACAAAGTTTCTTAGTGTACTTTATTGTTGTTGAGTGGTTCGCTGACACCAGAGTTTTGGGTATCAATACACTGGTGATTGAGATCATTCTATCCTGGGAGGACATATTCCAAATCAAACCTCGGATACTAGAGGGGAATAATTTCCTTAAGGAGACACTATACATTCAGTGGGCTTGATCTTTTCCGTTCTATCTTTTTCCAGATTCTGGTATGTTTTACAGATTTTAGTTGTTCTGAATTAATTTATGTTCTTCTGTTCTTACTAGTTCATTAAAACTTTGGTTACTTTGTGTTTCTGCAAAGTTTATTGTAATTAGTAATTCTGTTTTAAACACAGATTGGCAACAATAGTAGAATAAAATTTGAGATTAACTTTATTCCATAGATACTTGATTTGAGGTATTAGTTAATTTTGGTGCTAATTTATCCAATCATTTATACTGAAATAATAGAATTACTATCTCGTATAAAAGATGAGATAAAATAACCTTATGAAATATCTTAGCTTATTTGATAAGTAAGATAATCATAATTATGAAATGAATTATAAATTAGTTAATTAATTTATTAAATTTGGTAAGAGTTAGACGAGCCGGGCTATAATCATATTATTTAACACGTTTTAATGTTACTTATTTTGATCCAAATAAATTTAAGCTATAACAATTCGTTTATTAATTCAATCTATTTTTACGTACCAATCCACTTCAGACTATAGAACTGTTACATCAAATCTCCAATGAAACATGCATATGCATGAATCATGATGTAACACAAATAAATGTCATATCCTACGTATGGTATGTCTATTTAGAGATAAAAGTCAAATATTTCAGCTACAAAACAGCTTGCAGAGACGCGTGCAGGGAGAAAGCGGCTTCAGGACCAGCTTCAAATTTTATCGGGTTCTCATTTTTAAGATGATGGATTCAATTGCAGATAGTAAAAAAATTAAATTTTATTCTTACATGTATTAAATATTTTTTTTGAATGGAAAGAGACATTTAGAAATTGATCTTTTATTCCAAAATTACTATGTAGAAATATATTCTCCTTCATTAATTAGGCTAGGTTATAATTTTAACAACCACATTAGTAGAGGTGGAGACAAAATACCTTCTCTTTCGATCATTAATATATACTTGACTTGAATTTGTTGAAATGATTTTCTAAAAGAAAAGAGAGAGAGAAAATTGTGATTTAAAATTAATTATATTGTAGATATTTTATTGTTTTAAATTATTTTATTGAGGATTAAAATGAAAATTTTAAAATAAAATTATTTTTGAATATATATATAAAAAAGTGTTATTCTTTTCAAATTAGATTTTTATAAAAGTATACCATGGATTGAAAGAGATAAAATATATCATATTTGTTGATTACCACTAGTATTATATATATATAACACCATAACTTTCAGCTAAGGATTAATTAGGTAGCACATAAGGTATCAAATGAAAGATATTTGAATCCTCTTTCCAACGCCATCAAGTTTGCTAAATTCCAAATTTGGACGAGGGAGATATGCCCATATATATATATGGTCTAGTACATGAAACTCATGTCCTTATGCTACGAGGATAAGGTCGCATTTTCTTATGTAATCTTGCCCGCGTCAGTCAAATATGTACATGAATATATATATGGTAGTAAGTCATTCCCATGTGAATAGTTCCTGTCATATTAAGAACCTAGCTTAAATCTTAAGAAACGTACATTTAAATAGAGACGATTTCAAAATTTGAAAGCTTTAAATATATTATGTCACTTTAAACGGTAAAGTATGCATATGAAAATGGTGTCAATATTCACATAGAAAAACTATAATTAATAGTTATCAAACAAATTCTTTCACAAGTAAGGCCTCGTCTTGTTAGTGTAGTCAAAATTTTAGTTAGAAGAAGCCTGATGTTCGATTCTACTAGTTAACGCTAACGTTTTTCAATAATAAATTCACCAAAAAAGAATGTCCACATGTTAAAAAATGAATTCGATAAAATTCAAACTTACGTCCCAAAAGAAAAACCTGATGTACTTTAACCGCTAGCATGCACCTTATACTGGTGCCACAATTAGTATTTATACAATATAATTGGCATAAAATTGTGATATCTTCTTGTATAGCACTGGCGGAATTTCATATTGTGCGCCAATCATGCTTTCACCACACAACCATGCACATTATTAGGATGGCTTGAAATGATATATTGATGGGTACTGTTAATAAGTAATAGGTCCATTCCTAAATCCTCAAAACAAGTACAGTACAAACAACTTTATTACTAATCCATATTCTTGTATCCACACAAACTCCTTTCCTTTTCTACTTTTTTCTTTTATAAAATACAATAATTGTTTTCTTATTAGTATTCTATCGTTTGTTTTGGTTCATTAAGAAAAAAAGAAGATATTTTTACATTTAGGGTGTGTTTGGTACGAAGGAAAACATTTTTCGAAAAATGTTTTCAAATTTTCTCATGTTTGGAAAAATATTTTTCAAATCAACTCATTTTCCTCAAATTTAAGGAAAATGACTTCTCTTCAAAACTTAAGGAAAACATTTTCCAAAACTTTCTTTCAACTTCAAATTACAATTATTTATTTTGTCCCTACCCTCAAACCAGACCCCAACCACTCCCCCTCTCCCCAAAAAAATAAATAAATTAAAGTTTGTTTTTAAATTCAATTTTTTTACCCCACCCTCACCCCTACCCCCACCCCCTCCCAAAAAAATATTAAAAATTATTTTTAAAAGATATTTCTAATTTACGAGCGTGAAATCAATGGTCAAAAAGTTTACTGCTTTCCTAAAGTATCCGTGTCTGTTAAGTTTCAGAATTTTGTAGACAAAGGGATCATATCCCTCTAATTAACGCACTGTCAGGAAGAGACTTTATGAGAATGTACGTCTCTACTCTGAAAAACTTATTCATACCCTCCCCTCTCGAATTCACACCGTTAAATTAGATCTTAGGCTTAACTCACGCTCCAAAAACTAGTTCAAAGAAAGGAGGATTGTTCAAGCCTTATAAAGAGTCTATCCATCTTTAACACACACTTGATCAGAAATTCTAATAAAGGAGATTAGAATAACCAACGACCATCACCATTAGAACAATGACCAAGATTAGAACAAATTAAATGATAAATTATCTATTTTTAATAGAGTGGGCAAGTAAAAATAAATGAAGTCGAGTAGTAGTGACATAGTGAGTTAGAGAGACGGAATAATTCCATTTGAAGCTAATTTATTGCATTTATAATCTTATTCATTGAGAACAGAACACATCTCAATAGATCCATAATCAAGCAATTCCTCAATCATCTGCTCTATATGTTCATCTTCCAGTGCCTTCATGTACTGTTGTGATGCACTCTCACTCTGCCTTTCTTCTCCATCTCCCCTGTTCGTGGATATCTCCTTCTCTTTTTTATCTTCCAATTTTGTCTTTCCAGGTCTTTTTGACGTAGCAGTGAGAGATGTCATGTGGCATTTTTGAAGTTTAGCTATCAAAGCAGAAGACAGAAACCGTGTCGACTCTGTGGCATTGTAAGGGAAATTAGTCCGTGCTGTTGAACCACACATGAGTCTTGCTGCTTCATCATATGCCCTCGCAGCATCCTCTGATGTCTCAAATGTTCCTAGCCATATCCTTGTCTTCCTGTATAACTATAGTAATTAAATTCACCAGAAAAAAAAAACTAACAACGATCATTTTGTTAAATTGGGGTCACAGGGGCGGAGCCAGCCTTCTTTTAGGGGTTCATCCGACCCCCTTTGGCGGAAAATATTACTATTCATACATGATTAAAATTATTTTTTATGTATATATAGTAGATGTTGAACCCCTTTCAATTAGTCTGTCTGTTTAGTTCTTCAAATTTTAAACCCCTTATTAAAAATTCTAGCTTCGATCCGCCACTGATTGGGGATAGGGCAAGGAGGAATGTAGAGGGGATTACAATATGGGAAATCGAACCTTCACCAATAGTATGAAAGTTTTAGGTAATCAACCAACTAACTGATCTACTAAGATTCCCAATAACCATGATCATTAAGTTTGACTATCAGAACAAATATAAAGTTGTTACTAAAGCTACCAAATTTGGCCGGACTCGTAAACTCTAAGCTAGCTCTGCTCCTGATTGATGAAACAAAGTGTAAGAAAGAGAGATAAGAGGGAGAAGAATTACAATGAAGGATGACGAATTTCGGAAACCCAAGATCCCCAATGCCGCTGGCGAACACCTCGATATCTTTGTTGTGGTCGAGACATGGGGAAATTTAGAGGCTATAAAAGTAGGAGAAGTGATGAGTATATTTGATACTCCTATGGCTATAAGAGATGTAGGGGAAGAAGGTTAAAGGTTTTCAGGGGCTTTTGTAAGCGACTCTTTTTGGCCTTCACCTCCAAATTATTATGGTTTGGTCCCACAGGGCTTTCTATACTTGTATTTTTTTTAAGTCCGATTAATTTAAATTCACATTGGACAAGGCTTTATCCAATTATAGCGCTTCTCAACTACTAAAAAAAATTTCATACTTGAAGCTCTAAATCAAGACTTTTTATTAAGGAAGAAGTTTTTTCTATTGCACCACAATCTTTTATGGTGCTTTCTATAGTTTTTTCTTGTTTTCTTTATGCAATATAATTCGAGTCAAAAGTGTAATTTAATGAAAAGTTAATTTTTTTTTATGTTTTTGAATAAAATATATTTTATAATATTTGTGTGATCATAAAATATTCTTTATTCTACTATATTATAAAAGAGAGGTTAGGCCCAAATATAATATATAATATTCAAGATTGGGAAAAGTCCCAATCTTGAATATTATATATTATATTTGGGCCTAACCTCTCTTTTATAATATAGTAGAATAAAGAATATTTTATGATCACACAAATATTATAAAATATATTTTATTCAAAAACATAAAAAAAAATTAACTTTTCATTAAATTACACTTTTGACTCGAATTATATTGCATAAAGAAAACAAGAAAAAACTATAGAAAGCACCATAAAAGATTGTGGTGCAATAGAAAAAACTTCTTCCTTAATAAAAAGTCTTGATTTAGAGCTTCAAGTATGAAATTTTTTTTAGTAGTTGAGAAGCGCTATAATTGGATAAAGCCTTGTCCAATGTGAATTTAAATTAATCGGACTTAAAAAAAATACAAGTATAGAAAGCCCTGTGGGACCAAACCATAATAATTTGGAGGTGAAGGCCAAAAAGAGTCGCTTACAAAAGCCCCTGAAAACCTTTAACCTTCTTCCCCTACATCTCTTATAGCCATAGGAGTATCAAATATACTCATCACTTCTCCTACTTTTATAGCCTCTAAATTTCCCCATGTCTCGACCACAACAAAGATATCGAGGTGTTCGCCAGCGGCATTGGGGATCTTGGGTTTCCGAAATTCGTCATCCTTCATTGTAATTCTTCTCCCTCTTATCTCTCTTTCTTACACTTTGTTTCATCAATCAGGAGCAGAGCTAGCTTAGAGTTTACGAGTCCGGCCAAATTTGGTAGCTTTAGTAACAACTTTATATTTGTTCTGATAGTCAAACTTAATGATCATGGTTATTGGGAATCTTAGTAGATCAGTTAGTTGGTTGATTACCTAAAACTTTCATACTATTGGTGAAGGTTCGATTTCCCATATTGTAATCCCCTCTACATTCCTCCTTGCCCTATCCCCAATCAGTGGCGGATCGAAGCTAGAATTTTTAATAAGGGGTTTAAAATTTGAAGAACTAAACAGACAGACTAATTGAAAGGGGTTCAACATCTACTATATATACATAAAAAATAATTTTAATCATGTATGAATAGTAATATTTTCCGCCAAAGGGGGTCGGATGAACCCCTAAAAGAAGGCTGGCTCCGCCCCTGTGACCCCAATTTAACAAAATGATCGTTGTTAGTTTTTTTTTTCTGGTGAATTTAATTACTATAGTTATACAGGAAGACAAGGATATGGCTAGGAACATTTGAGACATCAGAGGATGCTGCGAGGGCATATGATGAAGCAGCAAGACTCATGTGTGGTTCAACAGCACGGACTAATTTCCCTTACAATGCCACAGAGTCGACACGGTTTCTGTCTTCTGCTTTGATAGCTAAACTTCAAAAATGCCACATGACATCTCTCACTGCTACGTCAAAAAGACCTGGAAAGACAAAATTGGAAGATAAAAAAGAGAAGGAGATATCCACGAACAGGGGAGATGGAGAAGAAAGGCAGAGTGAGAGTGCATCACAACAGTACATGAAGGCACTGGAAGATGAACATATAGAGCAGATGATTGAGGAATTGCTTGATTATGGATCTATTGAGATGTGTTCTGTTCTCAATGAATAAGATTATAAATGCAATAAATTAGCTTCAAATGGAATTATTCCGTCTCTCTAACTCACTATGTCACTACTACTCGACTTCATTTATTTTTACTTGCCCACTCTATTAAAAATAGATAATTTATCATTTAATTTGTTCTAATCTTGGTCATTGTTCTAATGGTGATGGTCGTTGGTTATTCTAATCTCCTTTATTAGAATTTCTGATCAAGTGTGTGTTAAAGATGGATAGACTCTTTATAAGGCTTGAACAATCCTCCTTTCTTTGAACTAGTTTTTGGAGCGTGAGTTAAGCCTAAGATCTAATTTAACGGTGTGAATTCGAGAGGGGAGGGTATGAATAAGTTTTTCAGAGTAGAGACGTACATTCTCATAAAGTCTCTTCCTGACAGTGCGTTAATTAGAGGGATATGATCCCTTTGTCTACAAAATTCTGAAACTTAACAGACACGGATACTTTAGGAAAGCAGTAAACTTTTTGACCATTGATTTCACGCTCGTTTTAATTAACTCCAAAGTTTGTTTCTTTCTTCTTGGACTAGATCTGGTGAATCCACAATCAAATATTCCTTTAGCATAAATCTTGCATTCATAATAAGGTCACATCTAATAATTTTTGTGAGATTCTTCCAATTTCAAAATCAAATACTATAATTTAATTTGGATAAACACGGAATCATACTAGTTCTTTCTGTATTGTTTCAATTTTATAGAGTGTCTCAGAAGGGAATGCATTAAATTAAAAGGTGAATATGCAAAACGAAAATGACGTAATCAAAATAGTGTAATTACACCCAATTATACCAAATTCAATTACAAGGTTATCATTCCAAACAGGCCCATAATCAAATTAGTCTTTTCTTTCACATCGATAACAGTACATTAAATAGGAAATGCCTAATTGAATTTGACCAAGACTACGATTACAATGGTGACATCTTAACTATTTTGAACAATATATCAGTTGAAACAATGTCAAATTAGTTGAAATTTGAAATATAAAGGTGAATACACAACAGTAATGCTATTATGAAAACCAGACGTTTTCTGGTGAGAAATTAAAATATGTAGCAAAAATGCAAATTGAAGAGAAATTTGGTTAAGTACAAGACAAGAGTGATGACTAATGAGCAGTGTATTTCGGGCAAGTGTTGTTTGGCTCTCATTCCGACACGTGCACATTAATTATGACATGGAAAAATCACCTTATATACACATTTAAGAGTCAATATTACAGGTTTTAAATCTACTTTTAAAAAATTCTTGCAGTTTAATTACGGGTTATAACATATCACTAATTATTTATAAATTAATTAAATTTTACTTTATTAAATAAGTAATTTTTTATAATTTTATATTATTATTAAATTATTTAAATAAAGAATACCCCATAATTATCTCTTACACAATTATGGGAATTTTGCATTGATTACACTTTCTTATTTAATGTGATACTTATAAACTCCCATTAGTCAATCCCACGACCTATCCAACTATACATGCTATCACCCCACTTTCACCTTCTTCTCTCCCATTATTCTCACCAGCCAACTACACCAACATTCAATCTTTTCGTCCAATTTTTTTTTCCCAACAAAATTATGTCTAAGAAATCCATTGAAACGCCTCGAAAGAGTCCCAGATTGGGTGAAGGAACATCTAATGATGATGTTCATGTTTCAAATTTTAATATATTAACTCCAACCCCCCCCCCTCCCCGCCTAAAATTGTTGAAAATCCGGCGAATATTCAAAACCCGGCGACGGATGGTTCATTTAAGTTGAAGGAGCGACAAAGAGAGAAAGAATGAAGAAAAAAAAAGGTCACCCCAGCAAATCAAAAGGGGAAGAAGAAGAAGGGGAAAATTGTTGAAACCCCTTCTGATTCCGATTTTGATTTTGTTACTGAAATTAAAAAGAAAAAAAAATGTAGAAGTTGAAGCATCTTCAAAACCATCAACAAGAAGAACAACAAAAAGTTATTTTTTTTTAACTTTTGGACAATTTTTTTGTGTTTAAGTATTTGATGATATATAATATCATATGTTTTCTTTCAGGCAGATACCGTTTACATATGAATTACTGATTGCCTATTACAATTTCAAGATACTATTTTGAAAATATCAGTGTGTTTCCAAACTGTACATTTATTGGATGAAATCTGATTAATATGTGTATGACTACGCTTTAATGTTTTGATTTTGAAAATTTTATGAATTGATGATTAATATGTGATTGACTACGCTTTAATGTTTTGATTTTGAAAAATTTATGAATTGTGATATAATAATGGTATACAAATGGTATGAATTGCGTTTTAACATTGGTGTGATTGTCTATTAACTGTGTTTATGGTATAAATTATTAAATTGGTATGAAAATGGTATATGATTTGTCAAACTACTGATTTTTTTCTTTAAAAAAATCACATTATGCTTACTTTATATTCTAAACATGTTTTTGGTATGAAACGTGTATGAAATCTGATTAATACGTGTATGCCTATGAGTTTAATATTTTATTGTTGGATATTGTATGAATTATGATATAATATTGATATACAAATGGTATAAATTGTGTATGACACTAACTGAAGTTAGTATGGGAATGAAACACTAACTGCAATTTGTTTTAAATTTATTTATAGTAGGACACCAGTTGAAAACCAAATTAATATTCATGTAAACTTACATTAAATTAAATACTCAGGATACCATAATTACCTTTTATAATTATCACTAATATTTACACTATCTTATGTATTAAGCTGGAATAAATTTTATTTTTAACTGTATGATTAATGAATGAACCGTGTATAAAGAATGAACGGTATATTAAACACTAAGTTTATAATGCACTTCAAACCAATTATGTTTCATATCAAACAAAACATTAATCTAAACGAAAAAATAAAATAAAAATTATATATAGTCTAAACAAATAAACAGTCATTAGTTTTGCACAGGATAATTTGAACATGCTTCATGTTGTGGCCAACTTGACAACATCTACTGCAAGTAACTTTGGACCTTTAGAATTTCACATCAGCAACTTTCTTTCATATATAATTCATTTCATTTGAAATTCAACATAATTCTCAGTTTCATTAAAAAAAAACAATTAGTATAACATTATACAAATCAATTAGAAATATGTTAAATAATATTAACTTTTCATTCCAAAGACAATACAAATTTCATCCATAAAAATCATTATAATAACAACAAAATTATACACACTTGTCAATATTTTTTCATACAAATATCATTTAGACAGTATATTACAAAACAAATTTCATACAAAACATAATATTTCACATTTAATACTCACTTAATACACATTTCATACAACAATCATCATTCATACCAAATTTATACATTTTCATACTCATTTAATACACATTTCATACAAAACGATTATTCATTCAAACTATATACATTTCTCGTCCCAAATAATTAATTACTGTCATCCAACTTTATACAGAAATAACAAAACTAATATAAACTTAACAATTTCACATTTAATACCAATTTAAAACACTTGTAATACACTTCGTCAAGAATTCCAATTTTTTTTTTACATATTTCTCAACACACTTTTCATACATAATTCATTCGACTTATATTATCAACTTCATTATCAAATAAAATATTTTTTCATAAATTTGTCAACATTATAATTAAATTATTTTTACAGATTAATTAGCACACTTTCATACAAATTTCATTTAATTTATTCTATCAAATTTATTCATAAAATCACATTAAATTTATAATTTCACAAAACAACAACCGTATACAAAATAAACAAATAAACACTAAATTTTTTACATTTCACAACAGTAAACATAATATGATATCAACAGTTAACAAAACATGACTCCACCTTCAATTAATCGACAGTTTGATCATCTTTGTTTCATTTCGCTATCATTCTAAAACAAACGTTAAACAATAATAAATACTAACCCGAAGGATCCCATCTTTCACCATGTTTGATTAAAACTGATACGTAGTTGTCCATCACAACAAAAACAAGAATTTTCAAAGATGAAAAAAACTTCAATTACTCGAATGTGGATTTTTTTTTGTTGAAAATTGAAGAGAGAAACGTTGAAATTTTTTTGTTGCAAATTGAAGAGAGAAACGTTGAAAAAAGAAGAAGATAAAATCGGATTTTTTTTTATTTTAACTGATTTGAGTGAATTAAAGATACTAAATAATCTTAATTAGTTTAAATCCCTTAATTCGTGCTATTTATTAATTATCTACAATAAATTCAGATTAAATTAACACCACAATTTCAGTTCATTACTTGTTTTCATTAAAAAACATTTTTTTTCATTTTTCTTTTATCTCTTTATTTTATTTAAACAATTTTTTTCAATTATTGAAAACAGTTTTTTTTTTTTAAATTATTTGTTAGAACCTGAAATTTTTAATGTTATAACTTGAAAGTCTAAATCTACTGCTATAACTTGAAAATATTACTATAATATATGACATATATAAAATTTAAACCCTTTTAAAATGTAAAATTGTCTTCTATTCATTTCTCAACCTTCTAATTTCTTATTGGACCTGAGATACCCAAGATGCTGGGCTGACTATTTCTTCAACCTTGGGCCAAATTACTTACATCCCATATTTTCAGCAATCTCCGATGGTTGTCCAATGCTGGGCTGATTATTTCTTTTTGGAAAATTAATTAAGCGTATAAACAAACACCTACTAATTAATTAGTTAATATAGTTATAATTTGCCTTAATTATAATTCACGACCTACTTTTAGCTATAATTACGCGGCTCAACTTTTTAGTTCTGTATAACTCGCACGTTTGTATAATTCGGAATTTGTGTAATATAATTTGTATAACTTTTGTATAATGTAATTTTGTATAATATAATTTGTATAACTTTTGTATAATGTAATTTTGTATAATATAATTTGTATAACTTTTGTATAATGTAATTTTGTATAATATAATTTGTATAACTTTTGTATAATGTAATTTTGTATAATATAATTTGTATAACTTTTGTATAATGTAATTTTGTATAATATAATTTGTATAACTTTTGTATAATGTAATTTTGTATAATATAATTTGTATAACTTTTGTATAATGTAATTTTGTATAATATAATTTGTATAACTGTTTACACTTCAAATGTTTGTAATTGTATAAATTCATTATTTTGAGTTTATACAAAAATAACTGAATTATACAAATGTACTCCCAAATTATACAAACTCACCCGCGAATTATACAAACCCGCAAATTATAGAAACGTGACAATTTAAACTATAGCTACAACTTGTAAATATGCAAACTATAGCTATGGATCATAATTAAGGTTATTATAGTAGCTATTTGCGAAAGATTTCATTTTTTTAAATTTTACTATCAACATTAATTACTTATTTCTCAAATCAGATAAAAAATATATACATCAATCATATTCCCGCTGTCCCTAATTACTTGTCTACTTTTGAATTGACATACTAATTAAAAAAACAATGATAGACATAGTGAGTTTACTATTTTACCCATATTAGTTATGAAGTGGATGAATTTAAAACTTAAAATTTTCAAGTTCTATTTTTTCAAAATAATTAATTGAGGGTATAATAGGTATTTTTTTTTGTCCTTTCTTGATTTGTCAAAATGGACAACTAAAAAAATAAGTGGACAAGTAATTAGGGACGGAGGGAGTACTCAATTAGTCCATATATTGTGATAAAATGTTCATATTAAAGCCCAAAATAAACAAATAAAAGTGAACAAAATAATGTGCGGAAAAGTATTTGATCTACGTCAGCCAATTATGAATATTCTATCGAAACGTGCGAAGTCAAAATAGTAAATACGTACATCTAACCTAGAAAAATTCTGTTAATTAATATTCCACTAATTAGGTAGCATTGAAGTCGCAGTCACTACGTAGTTGTGCAAGTCCACCCTACACACCCAATAATACATTGTTTTTAGGACGATAAATTTTTTAATACTTGTATATTCTTTTCTAATATTTTCAGTCAAATACTACTTTAAAATATTTTAAAAAATTAAACTAGAACATAACAAATGTTTGGTTTTTATTTAATTCATAGTTAGATTTTATAGTCAGTGTAATTTGGTTTCTTAGTATTATAAACATTGGTGCTCACACATTTTTTTTAATGAGATTTAATAACTTTTGCACTTTTTTATGAGTAACAATTTCACTTTAAAGTTTCTATTTTAACATTAATAAAATGATTTATAGTCGTGTCAAATCAAACCACATCACATAAATTGAGACGGGAGAGTACTAGAAAAAAAGAGAAACGAAAAAGGAAAGAAATTAGTAATTACCGCTAGTTTTTGTTGGTTTAGAATAATTGGTTGGGAGTAAGTAACTCTCACTCAATCCGTTACCTTAGTAAAGCTTAATTAGTTGAATTAATGGGAGTCATCGTACTATAATAATACTACCTATTTACTTCAATTCAAATCTCAATCTATTACACAAATCCGTTAATACCAGACCTAGTCAAATTATGTTTCATATATTGTCATAATATGTTTCATTTATCGTCTCAACAATGTTCATTATGAACAATAATTTCTGATTAATTTATATGTGTGTGTGTGTGTTATATTAGTTGTAGCTGACAGAAAGTGAGTAGATTAAACATGGCGGATCAAAAGGAAACCGTCAGCTTGGATGATATCAAGAAGGAGAACGTTGATCTTGTACGTTTTTTTTCTTCATTTGGTTTTTATATGATAGTATGATCGTCATTTGCAATAGAAAATGTGATTTCTTTTATTATGTTGGTGTATTTATGTACTAATTAAGAATGAATCTTGTTGTCCGGGGAAAATGTCTAACATGCATTGCTTTGTGTGTTATACAGGAAACAATACCAGTGGATGATGTATTTAGGATATTGGTAAGTTCCAAGGAGGGATTGGAATCTCAGGATGCAGCTAGAAGGCTTGAAGTGTTTGGCCAAAATAAACTTGAGGAGAAAAAAGAGAATAAGATCTTAAAATTTTTGGGTTTCATGTGGAATCCCTTGTCATGGGTTATGGAAATTGCTGCTATCATTGCTATTGTATTGGCAAATGGACAGAATAGGCCACCAGATTGGCAAGATTTTCTTGGAATTGTGATCTTGCTTGTCATCAACTCTACGGTTAGTTTCATCGAAGAAAACAATGCAGGCAATGCTGCAGCAGCCTTGATGGCTGGTCTTGCTCCTAAGACGAAGGTGATAAGAGATGGTAGCTGGAAGGAGATGGATGCAGCATTGTTAGTACCAGGGGATGTGATAAGTATTAAGTTGGGGGATATTGTACCGGCTGATGCTCGTTTACTTGATGGAGATCCCTTGAAGATTGATCAATCTGCTCTCACGGGTGAGTCATTACCCGTGACAAAGCACCCAGGGGAGGGAGTTTACTCTGGTTCCACATGTAAACAAGGTGAAATTGAGGCTGTTGTCATTGCAACTGGAATCAGCACCTTTTTCGGAAAAGCTGCTCATCTTGTTGATAGTACCAATAATGTTGGCCACTTCCAGAAGGTAAAAATCTTACATTTTGACTGAAAAGTTGAAATGGAGCTCATCCAGCTGACTTAGATGATTTTGACAGGTGTTGACAGCAATCGGAAACTTCTGCATATGCTCCATTCTAGTTGGAATCATCATAGAAATACTGGTGATGTACCCAATTCAGCACAGAAAGTACAGAGATGGAATTGATAATCTGCTTGTTCTTCTCATTGGAGGGATTCCAATAGCCATGCCTACTGTATTATCGGTCACTATGGCTATTGGATCTCACAAATTGTCAGAACAAGGTGCCATTACTAAGAGGATGACTGCTATAGAGGAGATGGCTGGAATGGATGTTCTTTGTAGTGACAAGACAGGAACTCTTACATTAAACAAACTTGAAGTAGACAAAGGTTTAGTCGAGGTTTGTGAATTAACATGACATTTCTTGTATTTAAAGAGATAAGCCAAAGTGTGTGCTAACTAGATTGTCTTCTTCATTGGGAGGGGTGGTACAGGTCTTCGCAAAGGATATGGACCAAGATACCGTTATTCTTCTTGGGGCCAGAGCTTCAAGGGTTGAAAACCAGGATGCTATAGATGCTTGCATTGTCGGAATGCTAGCAGATGCCAAGGAGGTAGAAAACTTATCCCTTCATTTATGATAGGCCAACTCTCATCGATAGAAAGTGCATCAAGTTACTTGTACCTGAATTTTTTATTTATGTGTGACTCTCTAGGCTAGAGCTGGGATTCAAGAAGTGCACTTCCTGCCTTTTAACCCTGTTGACAAGCGCACAGCTATTACTTACATAGACACCAATGGCAATTGGCATAGGGTTAGCAAAGGTGCACCAGAACAGGTAAGCAAAAGCACTTGATACTTCTTTCTGTCTATAACTGAGTTGGTTACATAATCATTTGAATTCTGTTACCAGATTGTTGATCTTTGTCGCCTAAGTGAGCATGTAAAGAGGAAAGTTCACTCCATCATTGACAAGTTTGCTGATCGTGGTCTTCGCTCTCTTGCAGTGGCTCAACAGGTGAAAAATTTAATAAAGCAAAGTCAGTAGAATTGTGTGTTTTTTTCCTGCTTCAAACTGAAGCCAGTGGATGTATTCTTTCTGAGTACAGACTGTACCAGAGAAGACAAAGGAAAGTCCAGGAGCGCCTTGGGTCTTTGTAGGGCTCTTGCCTCTTTTTGACCCTCCAAGGCATGATAGTGCAGAAACAATTAGGCGTGCCCTTGTCCTTGGTGTCAATGTAAAAATGATAACTGGCGATCAGCTTGCCATAGGCAAGGAGACTGGTCGTAGGCTTGGCATGGGAACAAACATGTATCCTTCTTCCTCCCTCCTGGGGCAGCACAAGGATGAAAGTATTGCTAACCTCCCTGTGGATGAACTCATCGAGATGGCTGATGGCTTTGCCGGAGTCTTTCCAGGTTACTAACTATTTCCCATATATTTTTTACTGTTAGAAAGTCATCCTCCTGACTTCTATTATTAGCAATCTTTATACTTATTTGTATTTGCGCGATATCTTTGGAACTGTGTAGAGCACAAATATGAGATCGTGAGGAAGCTCCAAGAAAGAAAGCACATTTGTGGTATGACAGGAGATGGTGTGAATGATGCCCCTGCTTTGAAGAAAGCAGATATAGGCATAGCTGTGGCAGATGCTACTGATGCTGCTCGTAGTGCATCAGACATAGTTCTCACGGAGCCAGGATTGAGTGTGATAGTGAGTGCTGTTTTGACCAGCCGAGCTATATTTCAGAGGATGAAGAATTATACCATTTATGCTGTTTCTATAACCATCCGAATTGTACTAGGGTTCATGCTCATTGCATTAATCTGGAAGTTTGATTTCTCACCTTTCATGGTTCTTATCATTGCCATTCTTAATGATGGAACCATCATGACCATATCTAAAGATAAGGTGAAGCCATCACCCATGCCTGACTCATGGAAACTTAGAGAAATATTTGCCACTGGCATAGTTCTTGGTACTTACCTAGCCGTGATGACTGTTATCTTCTTTTGGCTTGCACACCAGTCAAATTTCTTCAGTGTAAGTAAATTGTGCACTACTCAATTAACAAACAATATAACTGAAATGTTGCTTATCGATCCAACTTGCACTGTATTTGCAGGACAAATTTGGAGTAAGATCGATTAGAGACAATGTACACGAGCTCAATGCTGCACTGTATCTTCAAGTCAGCATTGTTAGTCAGGCACTCATTTTCGTAACTAGGTCAAGGAGTTGGTCTTACGTAGAACGACCTGGTTTCCTTCTGTTAGCTGCTTTTTTTGTAGCACAGCTGGTAAGTTGGTTAGTTTCCAGTACCAGATTAGCCGTTAGCAGTTAGCACCATAGAACTTCACCTCTAATGATTTGTTTATCTTTCAGGTTGCCACCATAATTGCAGTATATGCAAACTGGGGTTTTGCTAGGATCCATGGTATTGGTTGGGGTTGGGCTGGTGTTATTTGGCTTTACAGTATTATTTTCTACATACCTCTAGATTTTCTAAAATTCGCAATCAGATACATTTTGAGTGGCAGAGCCTGGAACAGTATGATTGAAAACAAGGTACTTCACATCAACAATGTTCATATCAATAAAAAATTTACCTAACATGTTATGACTTGTGACTCTCTTCCTACTGTGCAGGTTGCTTTCACAAACAAGAAGGATTATGGTAGGGGAGAAAGAGAGGCGCAATGGGCATTGGCTCAACGCACATTGCACGGACTTCACCCTCCTGATACTTCACAGATGTATGACAACAAAAGCTATAATGAATTGTCTGAAATAGCTGAGCATGCCAAACGTCGTGCTGAAGTTGCAAGGTACTTCTGATTGATATTTCCATATTGCAGCTTGCAGGGGTCAATTTTCAATAGCTTAACGATTTTCTAATTTCGATTCTTCTGCATTTGTTAATAGGCTAAGAGAGCTTCATACACTCAAGGGGCATGTGGAGTCAGTGGTGAAGCTCAAGGGACTTGACATTGAGACAATTCAGCAACATTACACAGTGTAGTACAGCAACCACAGTACAAAAGTCAGTTGGCAAATAAAGAGTTAGAAATAAGAAATAGAAAACTGTTTCTAGGTTCCCTCTTTCCGTTCCTTTCATTGCTGATTAGCAGATGATATGTGCTCTGGGAATAATGTAGCAAACAAGGTCGGAAAGCAGAGGTCTCGTAAGAGCTAGACAGTTTCCTTTTTAGCTTGTACTTGTATTCTACCAGCTTTTAACTACTTTAATTGTAATTAGCCAAATTCAGAAATTGCAGCATTTCAGTTTATGCAAATGAGATTCACTTTGCTGAAATTTGTTCTCTTTACAACAAACATGTGGTGACTCGTGAGATTTGAACCAAATTTTAACAAGGATTTGAGTTGTGTACCTCTCCAGTAGCAACTCCATCTTGCATTACTTAAGGGCATGCTTCAAAAATATCATTCCGCGCTAGCTAGTCTCCAAAAAGAACAAAACATAATGGAAGTTTCTTATCTAATCAAAAGAACGATAATGAAAGAGATCACAACGCAACAAGTCAACAAGTAGTGTAAACTCATATATTATGGACATCTTAGTTGAAAAAACCTCTTCATACACTTTTAAGTCACATAGCATTAAGATTTAATTCTTTCTGTTTCTGTTTGTAAAATTAAGAAACAAATTAATTCAGTGCTTAAATCTATATCCAGCTTGATTTAGAAACCACAATGCTCCTTCAGCTGCATTCTCTGCTGCAGCTTTCTTCTTTGAATGTGGATTGCCCATACACTCTATAGTTGTTGTACGAAGTCCTCTTATTTCCACAATTACCTTAAAGGTGAACCTGCATTTTAGCTTCTCGATCATTCTAACTACTCATTATATGTTTAATATCTATTCGTAACACCAGTGTTTTAAAAGGCGAGGGCGTACTTTTAAATTGGAATAGTAATAAACTTACAACTTATGGTGATCTGGACCTTCCTCATTGCAACATTCAAATAAAGGTGCTTTCCAATGATTTACTGCACAAATCTCATACAAATGTGATTTGGTGGAGCCCTGATTTTGAGTACCTGTTAAAAAAATCAAACATACCTTTTCCACTTGAAATCTATGGCGTGTACAGTCAATATCTATCCACTAAGAATAGTTTTGGCAGCTTTATATTTACCTTTGCCTTTGGAGTTCCCATCCATGACGGCACGAAGCGGGCGAAACGTATCCGGGTCGGGTACTGTTTCACTTCTATATTCTCCTCGAAGAACTCTTTCAGCTTCACTATATTCCATTATGTTCCAGAAACATCCAAATTAATCTTATCATAAACTCCAATTATCATCAAATTACAAAACTATAGAGATACTATAATTGTGTTTTGAGTGTCGATAACGAATTAGTATTAGTATAGAGATTTTGGTGTATTTTTTTAATTCTTATTTTGGAGCTGTTCTAGAATCATCTTAATAGATCTTATTCATATTTTGTACATAGTGTCACAGTCATAGCGTTGGGTAAACTAAATAAAAGTTGAATTAATTACTACAATTAATTAAAGTTAGGCTTCTCTTGAATTTATTGATTTATAGCCGCAGCTTTCCCTACTGTCATTGTTGATGAATGCCTGTACGAAAGTAATATTTTAAGGATTTGACACGAGTGCGACAAATTTTTTTTGGAGAGTCTGAGCAACATAGAAACACAAATGTACAGATACAATAGAACTTTTTTTTTTTTTTAAAAAAAGAGGTTTGATAATTTTTTTCCATTTGCAGAAAACTTGTTATTCTTCTGAGATGCTTTCTAAACTGGGATGCCATTGATCGAAAGACGAAAGCCTTGTGGGCGAAACTCCTGTTGATGTTTCATTGAGATCTACAGTTCTCTGTTTTCTGTTCAGAAAATTTGTTTCTGAGGATCCCAAGCTGTTGCTTGATGATGTTGTTTCAGTACTCATAACATTATTTATACTAGCTGGTTTGTTGATCTTCATCCCTGTTAATAAGCAGGTAAAGCAATTATCATTCTGCGATTGCGAATCTCTGTTTTCTTGTCTTAGAGAAGAATAAGGAACCTCTGAATTTTTGTTTGAATTTCTATGGAACAACCAGCAGTTAGAAAAACTGCCTTCCTGCTTTTCTGTTGTGTTTTCTTTAAGACTTGATTGTTTCTGAAGTTTATGAACGAGAGCCGGAGAGGATTTCAAGGCAAAGGATTGAAGTCTTTTAAGGGTGCTTATTGGCACAATATAGAATTTTTGGCCAGGCATGAGTGTGGTTTCCGGTGGCAGAATGGCCCATGGCTGCTGGAAAACCGTTGGATGACAAATCCAACTTTTCGGGTTTCTGTTGATTATTTCTGATGCAAGAATAGGCCTGTCATGAAGTTCTATATGTCCTCCTGGATGAACAATTTTTACAAACATGTTTTTGGTATTACGACTGCATATCCAGTTCGTAAAGGCCATGATTTTTTAAGCATATAACCCGAATTTGTTTCCTTTTCCGGGTGCCAGGGGAAGAGTAGATCAGGTGAATTAATAGTTATGAGCTGGGATGGTTAATGAAAAAGATAGCATATTTTTTTAATACTATTGTGTTTGATGTAAACATCCTTAGATATTGCCGTGAGGTTTACTAAGAACGGAATCTTACATGTACGTAAACAATAAATTCCTTGGTGTGTCGTCCAGCAATCAGGATTTTGTTTTTATCGGTCTACGAAAGAAAACTGTATTTGCTGGAAAGTGTATATAACGGAGTACAAATGAAATTTGACGGGATAGTATAACGGCAAGGGTAAATTTGGCCTGATAGTATAACAGATAGTAAACGTAGACAATATCCGAAAGTAGAGAGGTAAATTTGACCCTTCGTGTTTGTGAATGAAACACATCTGATATACCGATGGTAGCCAAGTTGGTGTGACTGAAAACTTCAAGGAAACCAGCTATTGACACTGGTTTTCCAGAAGGAGAATCTTCAAACTAGGAAGAAACAACACTGTCCTTTTGTCTTTCTTAATGTGAATGTTGTTTCACTAAAAGATACGTTCAAATTGTACCACGTGACTATCTAAGACAATGAACTGGATATTCTTTTCCCCCTTCTATGACTCCAGTTGTTATTAAAGTTCAAATTCAACTGGTAGGTTGACGATTCGAGTTACACCGGAGGGTAAGTGGAAACAACACTGATCTTCCTAGGGAATGGGGTGGGAAAAAAAAGAAAACTCAATCTAGCCAGCAGCTGATGAGGAAGTACCCTTCCTTAAAAGAGGATGGCATTTATCATTTTTATGGTCCCAGATCCACAAAAATTGTAGGCCATGCTACACATGGTTTGCATTAATGACATACATTTATCTTCTTTATTGGAGATGTAGAAAAAGGCCAAAAATGGTGCTTGAATGAGAGATAACATTTTTATCCTATCTACCAAGGAATACAAAAAAATCAGCACGTGAAGCTCAACAAGGTGGGGAAAGGGGTAGGAGAAGCTGGAGCCTGGCCAAGCTAATCATAATAGCTATTGATGGACAAGAAATAAGCAGAACAGAAAAACTTTTGTATACACAAAAATACTGGAATATTTTCGCAAGTCATTCTTTACACTAGAAGCATATTAATTCCTCTAATACATAAATAAAACAATCATGAAAGGCCAAAAACTTGAAGTGAAATCAGAGCTTTTGCTACCTCAAATTTACAACTATATACACACAGCATAAATTTTCTTTTGGTGAGTGGTCCTACACTAAATTCATAGCAAAAATTGCATTCGACAAATAACAAACAAAAGATGCAAGAAAGCAAGAGGAAAGGTCAAGTTGCTCATTCAATTACCAGCTTCAGTGTCTATAGTAAACTTTGAACGAAGAAACTCATCTTGTTAAGCACTAATAGATAGTGCAGAATCCGCAATTCTCAGGGACCCACCAAGGTCAATTGGTACAAGGGGAATGAAGGAGTGCAGGACATCTGTTATCAGTGGTCGGTAACTTGGTTCTGGTTGTACACATAGCACGGCTACAGCAGCAACCTATCAAATCATCCGTTTTGATTCCATAAGTTAAAATAGTAAAATGAAAGTAATAATTTGGTAAAAGATCCAGGTGCACTCACTTGATACAAGTGCTTCAGGTCCATTCCATCTCTAATGACAGAATCAACAATATTAGGGAGCTTTGACCTGTCAGTTAGTTGTGGCATCGCCTGTTTGACATGAAATTACTTAAACGTCAGCATCCCGTTAGCTCAAAGAGATTTAGAGCAAACATTCAAGTATGATTAGACTATCTCTTGCATAACATACCCATGTGACTATAGATTGACATTGAGCTCCCTCTAGTCTCTCCACTGGTCTTCTCCCCAGCAAAAGCTCCAGAAGTATAATGCCGAAAGCATAGACGTCACTCTTATCAGTTAATTTCCCTGAAGCGCAGCAAAAATATAGGCAAAAATGTTTTAATTTCAGATTTCTGGTTAGGATGTTATTTCATATGAGGAGAGCGTGAAAAACAAGCTTTAACATTTACATTATTAATTTGAGAAAAAGAAAATTTAGCATTCATTTCTTTTTCATTAGCATACAAAGTATTGTGGACTAGGTAAGAGCTTTTGCAACTTCATTGGAGTATCCTTGATCTGTATCTGCAATTTCCTTCCACTTCAACTTAACCAAAAGCTAGGTAGCACTCAACCAATAATAGTACAGAACTGAACTCTGCCTTTTGAAATAAACTAATCAGGGTATATATTTTTGGACGTTAACACATAAAATATCAATCTTAAGATATTAGTTAACATTTCTCTCTCCCTTTTTCTTCAACGTGACAAAGAAACAACGTTGAAGCCTCGAAGGTAAAATGGTCATCACAAGGGAGTCAAAACATTAATGTGAAGTTCAGCCGTATCTTGGAGAAGCAAAGTCATCATACTAGAGAAGAAATGAGAATCTCGTAAGCAAAAGAAGAGAAGCCTATCTTCTTCACATAATCTAATTGTTGATAAATCAAATATGTAGCGATAGCAATTACATCAGGAGCTCAGTGATGATGGTGCTTCTTTGTATATGCTTTTGCAGATGGGTATATGAATTCTAGGAGGGACCAATTTTTTCTAATCTCAGAGGAGCAAAGTGAGGATAATTCTTGGGAGACACTTCTATGACATGAAACAGAAGACAAGATAAGTAAATTGGAAGTGTCTACTAGATGAGGCACCTTCAAACAAATTAACATCAACATCATCTTCATTTAGCAAATTGTGATAAAATGGGGAGTCTCACATACCATCTAAAAGGTACTCTGGAGCCACATAACCCAGAGTTCCTGAAAGCTTTATATTGCTCTTGCTCAAGTTCCATCCAGCTATAGCAAGACCAAAATCAGAAAGCTGATCAAAGTAAAAGCTGACCGATTCAGACAAGCCAAAACATACCAAAATGTCTATAAAGGAGAAGCAATTGAGTGAGATCTATGTGCTTATATTGCTAGTTTACCTTTGCATTGAAGTTGGAATCCAGTAGAACATTAGATGACTTGAGATCTCTATGGATTACAGGGGGGTTACAGCGTTCATGGAGGTATTCTAGTCCCCTGGTCAATTTCAACAGCATAACTATAACATTAACTTCCAGAAACACAGAACTGAGGGAGAAAAAAGAAAGAGGTAGCACTAATAAATCATAACATTACATACCTAGCCACATCCAATGCAATTTTCATGCGAAGATGCCAAGTCAAAGCTGATCCACGAGGAGGTCCTGATCACGCAGGTCAACTCAATTATGGAAAACGGATAACAATGTAGATAGCATATATACACTTGTTCTCTTTTGTACTTTATATCAGGACATAGATATGGCTATTACCATGCAATTGGAATTCCAAAGATCCATTCTGCATCATCTCATACACCAGGAATTGTGCATTGCTATGAATGCAGTACCCAAGAAGCGAAATAATATTTTGATGCTGAAATTTACTCAACATGTCCACCTCATTCTGAAATTCAATCAAATATCTGTTTTAGCACAAAATAATTATCACTATGGTTACATTCTGGGTCAAAATCTATCAGACTACCTCAAATTCTTTCTCAGCATCCTGGTCCCCACCATGAGTTCTTTTAACAGCTGCTTGGACGTCGTCACTGAATTGAGCTTTATAAACACATCCCAATCTACCTTCTCCTATAGAATTCTTCTCATTGAAATTATCAGTTGCAGCTACTAACGACTGGTACTCGATCACAGCAACTAGTCCTTTCTTACCGACAGTTTTTAAAGAAGGGAACTTGGCCATTATAGGACCCCATGAAAGCCCCTTCACAGGCTCTACACCATAAATTTGGAACAAATAAACAATGTGCAAGCTTGGTACAGAAAATGAAACAATTTAAATAACCAACAGAAACTCAAACCATCCTTCAAAAAAGTGACTTCTTTTAATAACAAAGTTACCTCCTTTCTGATGTCCTTGTTCGACGGAATTCTTCCGTGTTTTCAGTCTGTATATCCAAAAGCAAGATGAAAACAGCAGAATTCCAGCAAGAAGGGTTGAAGCAACAATAAGTGAAATCAAAATTCTCTTGTTTAGATCCTGGTGGTGAACCACTTTGAACTCTGCAACTCCTGATTAGAAAATAAAAGTAGATTCAATGAGGTTGAGCTTTGATTAGAAACTAAAACTACAAAAAGAGAAATGCCCCTTTTCCATTTCCAATCTTTAGCTTATTGAAAGAAGAAAATATGGTCCTTTTCAATTTTAAATTTTTCTTGAGAGCATAATTATGTCTGCCATCAAAAGGGTAATGAATATTTCAAAAAAGCAAAAGTACCCTGCAAATCAGTTCAAAAAAACAAAGAGGGAGGTAACAAATCTAAGTATCAAACTGCAAGTTCCTTCTAACTTTAGCATAAGTTAACTAATTGCACCTTCAATGTGTACCCATCAAGAAGATCCATACAAAAAAAAAGATGGTTTTTTTTTTTGCATTGTTAATTACCAGGAGAAGGGGCGTCCTTATCAGAAGAAATTTGAAAAATGGGTCCTTTCTCAGTAGGAAGAACTGGATCGGCACTAGGAGGCTGTGGAGTTACATCAACTGGAGCCGACAACAAAGGAGTAACAAAAACCCAAATGGGTACAACCAAGATGAGTAGTTTCATCTCTTTTCTTGCTTCAAAATGACATACAAAACTAACAATCAGTGATATTTCTGCAGAAAGACTCAATCTTTTTGAAAATTGAAATGTGGATAGTAAATGGGGTATCTCAGTTATGCTTTTTAGCAGAAAAAATGGAAAGAAAGGGACAAAATAATGTGGCAGATGGTAGTCAGGAAAATGAAAAAGGAAAAAGGAAAAGCAAGTTTGTTTTTGTAAACCTGAAAAAGCTAAAAGGGGAAGAGAGACACAACAATCTCGTGGCAGTTATCAAAAGTTGAAAATCCTTTCATCAGAGAGTTAAGAAATTCACGTATTCTATATAGTCTAATGTCTATGCCTGGCTGGCTGTATTGGAGATTGTGCTAGTGGGGTTTTGACACTATTTTGTTATGTATTGGGGATTTGGGAGAAGAGAGTGTTCAGTGTGAAATTAGTGCTCACTCCATATCTTAATTATGTTAGTTAATGATTTTTGAGAGTCAAATGATTATTCTTTTATTTTTAAAATATCAATATTAAATTTCTTTGACAATTTACATGATATATTTTAAACAATCAATATTAAATTTCTTTGTTCAAATTTATATGATAAAGAAACTGTCATTTTGAATTTATTTATTAATGAAATAATTTATGACCAGGTAAGTGGTCAAATAATGTTTTAAACCACACATTTTAAAAGACTTTATTTTGTCTTGTTAAGTCAAACAGTGTTAAAATGGAGAGAGTTGACCTAGAGCCAGTTTGGATTGACTAGTTTTGAAGTCATAAAAAAAAAAGTAGGGGGGAGACCTACTTTTGATTTTTGACTTATTTTAAGTCATTTTTAATTTTGTCAAACACTTTCTAACTTATTATAAATCACTTTTGACTTATTTTAAGTTATTTTTTATATTTTTCAAACACTTCAAAAAGTCAAAAACTGACTTAAAAGTGAATTTGACCAACTTTTAAGCCAATCCAAACACTCTCTAAGTCAACTCTCTCAATTTTAACTCTCTCCATAAAATAAAGTCTTTTTAAAAATAATTTAAAATAAATCAAAAAATAACTTAAAATAAGTTAGGAAGTATTTGGGAAGGTTAAAAATAACTTAAAATAAGTAGGTCTCCCAAGACTCTTTTTTTAAAAACTTAAAAGTCATTTAAGTTTGACCTTTAATTTTTTACTTTAAAAAAAAATAAATCAAGCCAATCCAAACAGGCTCTTAGTACTCTTTTTCTCTCTTCCTTTTTAATTATCATAGTTTCCTTTTTGAGAGTCAAACTATATGAACTTTGACTAACATTTTAAAATATATTTTTTCATCATATTGATATGAAAATGTTGTAATTTAAAGTACTTTTCATATAGTTTTTAAATATCTAAATTTTTATTTTAAAATATAGAATTAATGTAATCTAATATAGATTTGCAATTTAGTCAAATTGACTGTCAAAAAACACAACATAACAACTAAAAAGAAATGGAAAAAAATAGTTTTTATATAATTTTTAAATATGTAACTTTTCTATAAAAAATAATAATTTTATATTTAAATTTATGATTATATATAATAAAACTTAACTCTCAAACATTTGAATTGAATGTATTTGAACAAGGGAGTACATGTTTTTATATAGGTGGCATATATTATAACAATCAATCTCATTTTATGGGTAATGAATCTTTTGGAGCCAATGATATAACATTTTTAAAATTATAAGATTCAAAAGATATTTATAATTTCTTATACACACCATTTTGATCAATTGGACATAAAAGATTTTACTTGAAAGGTTTAAAATATTCAAAAGTGTAATTTTTATATTAGTAATTTTTTTTATCTAATTAATCTATGGAAAAGGGCAAAAAATATCCCTAAACTATAAGAAAAGGTTTAAAAATACCCTTTATCCATCTTTGAGTCTAAAAATACTGTTCTACTCATTTTTTGGTTTAAGAATATCATTTCATTCATTTTTTGACTCACATGTACTCTTAAAACTAACTACCATCTCTTTATTTTGTTTTTAAAATATTTATTATCTGTCATTTTCTTATTGGATGAAATAAAAACCTCACCTCTTCTAGATTTTCACCATAATTTATCCAAGTCAAAAGAACCTCAATTTTATTTTATTTTCTTCAAAAAATCTAATGGTTTTTTGTATTTATTGCATTTTTTTTAAGTTTGTTTTGGATTGATGAAGAAGGATATTGTTCTGACTTGATAAATTATATGAAAAAAAATTTAAACTTTTTTAAAACCACTATATTAGTATTTTGTATTTGTTGTAGGGTTTTTTTAAATAATTTTTTGGGGGTCATGAAACAAGTATATTGTTTTAACTTGAATAAATTATGAAAAATAATTTTTAATTTTTTTTATAAATATCTATATTATTTTTTTCGAATATTTTGTGCCTTTTTTTGTCTGTGTATGTTATATGGTTAGTGTATTTATCACATGTATATCTTTCTTTCTTTTTTCAAATGAATTGTATAATAAAATTATTTCCACGGTTAGGAAAATGAAAAAAGTAATAAATATTACTTGCGAAGCATTGATGAAGAGTACTCGAAGAAAAAAAAATACTAGCCTGAGCTCTGAGAGTGTTGTTTGCAGGTAGCGAAAATTAATTACATTAGTAAATTTAATCAGAAGTGTGTTAACATACCACCTATCTGTTGGTTCTTATAATTTAGAAAATAGATTTTTTCTTATAATTTATCCAAGCTAAAATAATATGCATGCTTCATGACCCCATACAAATTATATTTAAAAAAGAAAAAACTACAACAAATAAAAAAAATTACTCATTTTTTATTTATTCAAGTCAAAATATCCTTCTTCATAAAAACAAAATCAACTTAAAAAAAATAAAAATAAAGAGAACATTGCTAATTCTATGAGTATATGTGAGCCATAAAGGTGAATAGAAGAGTATTTTTAGACCAAAATATGAATAAATGGGTATTTTTAGACCAAAAAATGGATGAGATATTTTTAAACCTTTTCCTATAATTCAAGAGATAATTCAAAAGTGTTTTTAATTTTTTTCGGATTAAACTATGACAAATGAAATAAAACGGAGGAACTATTGAAGCTACCATGTGGCCCTTGTGACTAATAATTTTTATTGTACACCGACTACTAGCTTGGAAAGAAAAATCAAACCCCTCAACCACTTCTAGACTTATATATATAATAAGATAAAAAACAATCTGATTTGACAATGATAGTTCATAATTGAGTACCATTCAAGATCTAAAATACTTAATCACTCACCTTTTTGGATGGATCCCACTAATATATATATATTATTGTACTAAGCTATAACGCATTATTATAGCTTAAACCTACATTTAATCCCTTTTCGTCTATTACATTATTTTAACTAAGAAATTATATGTACACAAGTTATGCCAATATGAATTGGGTGGACTACATTTTGAGTTTTGAGTGTAATTAATTAGATTGTACTATAGTATAAATTATGTTACTCTAATTATAGTACAATTATTCCTTGTTTTTTTTTTCTGTTCAAATTTTGAGTTTTGAGTGTAATTAATTAGATTGTAATAGTGTATAACTTATGTTACTCTAATTATAGTACAATTATTCCTTGTTAATTTTTTTTTCTGTTCAAATTGTAACCCTGATATTTTTGTATAATTTCCTCATTATACATTGAATTAATTTATTTTCCCAAAGTCAAACAAATCTATTTTAATTATTTTATAGTGCTGTGTGCTTTATTTTTTTTATTTTTTTTTGCAGAGATATGTATTTATTGTTTACCAGTGGTAAGTGCAATTTGAAGAAAGACGACAATCAGCATTCAGCCCAGCATAATCCCCACGAGAGTAACAGCCCAACAGTTGCTGACTGCTGGCAAATTAAATGTGCGCTGTGTATTACTTAAAATACTCTAGAAAGTAATAAATGAATAAATAATAAAAATTATATTATTTCTAATTATTATAAGTCATCATACTTATTAGGAAATAGATTGAAAATAATTAGAACTCAATATATTAAGAATAAAATAGATAATAAAAAATAATAATGTTTGTATACACTCTATCCTTCCTTCCCAAACCTCACTTGGTGGGACTCACAGAGCCATTGCCAAATTCGTTTACATACAATAATTAGATTTAGACCTCATAACTTAACAATAATTATCGAATCAATTTAATACTACACTAGTTTTCCTCCCCAATAATTGTGAAATTATGACAGTACAAAAAAATGTAACAGTTATAACTGATGAGTAATTAAAGATTGACAACAGGAAACCTTGAACTTCTTTTGAGACAAGAAAAGGAAAACTCAATAGAATAAAACAAAGAGGGTGGGTTGAGTGTACGCATGCTCGTCGTGTATGGTGTTGTTATCACGCGCGTATCACTTATTTTGTCAGCTTACTACATTGGTTTGTCAAGTTTTGCATAATGGATTTAGTAAGTCAATGCTTTTCTTATTATCTTAATCTTCGATTCTACAAATTTCATAGATCAACTCAAAATTCAAATAATACAATACATTTAACACAGAAAAAAACAAGAAAAAGAAATTCAGACCCACTCACACTCATTTCTAAACTACTAATATCTTATCTCCATTTTTGGCAGTCAAAATTTTCATGGGTTCAAAATCGAAAGAAGTACACACAAACCAGCTGAAAAGATTCAACATGTACATGTAGATATAAAAAATAGTTTTAACTTTTCAACGAAGGTGGTCCACCCCTGACCCTCATAACTGTTCCAAATTTTTACTTGGTCACCAACACCCATGGGCCATGAATTTGGTTGTGTTGGGCTTCTTATGTGCATTCCAAGATGGGCAGGGCCTATGTAATGTCTCCTCCTACAGTAGTACTACACATTCTTCATCATAAAGATTTTCCTTACAATGTCTGCAAACTGAAGTGTGTGTTATAGACAAGTTTTTTTGGTTCCACAAAGTACTGTGTATAAATACTGTTCATACAATAAGTACGATAACTCATCTCTCATGGTAGACAAAAAAAATGTTGTTAAACCTAATAAATGTGTATTAACTGCTTTACTTGACAATGTTTGGAAAGAAAAGCTCATCACAATTAGCAGTTTGAATTTCCATTTTTTTTGGGTTTTTGCCAAACCAATTGATTGGGCTTAACACGAGCACATAGCTTGGGCCTCTCAACACAATAGTAGAGAAACAAACCAGTCCAACAATAACAGTTGTTTGATTATTTCTGCTGTATGGCTCTGTATCCTTATCGAATTGTAGCAAGCCATGGTTTATCCTTCTACTCTGCACAACACCTGCATGAGAATTAAATGTAGAATTAAACGTTTCTAATAAGTTATCTCTTTTACATTCAATCTTGTTTTTGGTCAGCTCTTTGCTGAAAGGATCAAGGGTGGCACATACAACAAGACACTTCATTCATTTCATTCAATTGCCGCATTTTCCACAGCAAACTGTCCCCTGCAAATGATCATTCATCAATCATCCCTCCAACTAATCCCACATTTGCAGTAATGTTCACGGTTCAACAACTAAATGACATTAACTCTACTCAATCATCCTGCAATAAACACAAGCTTAACCTTGATATGCCAACCTTTATAAGCGGATAGACTCCGGTCAAGTTCGCATTCCATCGATATTTGTGATGCATTAATTTACTGTTGCCCAGTTGTTGCATGCGGCGCATTTAACATATGATCATTCTTCTATGTGCCACTAACAAATTTCATTTCCTCAATAACTCTATAAATCTGCATATTTATGAACATGCATGATATGATTATCAAAACATTGTATGGAAAATGAAGGACACTTGATGAATAATTCGAGATGAAAATTAACATTGTTATTCTGAGTTTGATAGCCTTGCTCTTGATTTCTTCAACCTTATTAGTGGAAGCGAGAAGTGGGATTAATGAAGAAGAGAAGAGAAGAAGCCGCGGCGGCGTAGGAAGAAGTAGAAGAAGCAGTGGTGGGAGAAGATCAAGAGGAAGGTCTTCGTCATCTTCGCGTAATTGTGATCCTTTATTTTCATACCTCTTTGGAAGTTGTGGTCAATGGCCTTTCCCTCGTAATTCACAAAACAACCCATTTACGCAACCAATGTCCCCTTCACCTTCACCTCGCCGCCCAGCTACGCCGTTCCGTCCTCCGATTTTGCCGTCTCCTCCCCCAGCTGTTATACGGCCACCAGTTATCCCGTCTCCACCACCTCTCATTCCTTCACCTCCATTAGTAACACCATCTCCGCCTCCACTCGTGACCCCGTCACCTCCACCGGTCGTAGCGCCATCACCACCACCCGTAGTCGCTTCTCCGCCACCAGCTTCACCACCACCGGTCTTCCCACCTCCTCCGTTAGTTCCATATCCGCCACCACCTTCTCCTCCACCACCAATTCCACCACCACCTTTAGTACCTTCCCCACCTCCACCAGAATCTCCACCATTCTTTGTCTTCCCACCACCCCTTGTTGCTTCGCCACCTCCACCGGCGGAACCTGTCTTCCCTTGGTTGTCTCCTCCTGACCCAGACGACACTCCCAATTTTCCGCTATTTTCTCCCCCGCCGTTGGTACCCGATTTTCCCTTCCCAACACCTCAAACACCAGATTTTCCACCAGAAACTCCACTTGTGCCAATATTTTCTCCACCACAACAAGATTTCCCCCCACCTACACCACTTTTCCCCATATTTTCTCCCCCTCCAATTTTCACTCTTCCACCGCCGGAACAAAATTTACCTCCAGCTACACCGCTTGTCCCTATTTTTCCGCCAGCAGATGACCAGCCAGTACTTCCCGATCAACCACCAAACAGTTTTCTGCCGTCTCCACTGATTCCTGAACAACCACCAACCAATTTTCTGCCATCACCGGTGTTTCCTGATCAACCACCAAACAACTTTCTGCCGTCACCGGTGTTTCCTGATCAACCACCAAACAACTTTCTGCCGTCACCGGTGTTTCCTGATCAACCACCAAACAACTTTCTGCCGTCACCGGTGTTTCCTGATCAACCACCAAACAACTTTCTGCCGTCACCGGTGTTTCCTGATCAACCACCAAACAACTTTCTGCCGTCACCGGTGTTTCCTGATCAACCACCAAACAACTTTCTGCCGTCACCGGTGTTTCCTGATCAACCACCAAACAACTTTCTGCCGTCACCGGTGTTTCCTGATCAACCACCAACCAATTTCATGCCGTCACCGGTGTTTCCTGATCAACCACCGGTCAATTTCCTACCGTCACCGGTAATTCCTGAACAACCGCCAGAAACATTTCTTCTGTCACCGTTAGTTCCCGATCAAGCTCCGCCAGTTACAGTAATTCCGCCATTTGAGCTTCCGCCTCAGCCGGACTCGCCACCATTCGCCTAATAATTAATGGTGATCATGGAGCTGCTCTAGAGAAAATGATCAAAATGGTCCTTAATGTATGGCTTTGATTTCATTTGGTCCTTAATGTATGGACTTGATGGAAATGGTCTGGTCCTTAATCCTAAAATTAATATTTTATTTTATTTTGCCGTCAAAATACACGGAATATGTAAAAGATACACTCGTTCAAGACTTTCCTTCCCCTGTTTCCAAAAATTCCAAAAGGGCACATCAATTTTTTTTTAACCAAAAGGG
>NW_006238952.1:336424-410012 GCF_000226075.1 Solanum tuberosum
GTTACTCCTTTAAAAAACATAAAAATCGCTGCCGGTCCAAAAAAATAATTCTTTTTTCTTTAAAATCGCTGTTGTGATTTTATTTTTTTAACAACGCTGCCCCAACAACGTTTAAAAAATAGAAATAGCTGTTATAACAACCATTTTCTTAAAAAAGTTTAAATTTTTTTTTATTAAAAATTCTAGAGGCGAGGACTGCTTAAAAAATAATGGGAAATCGCTCCACGTGTAGCAATTTTAGTTTATTTTTTTTAAAAAATAATCGCTGCCATTAAAATTTTAGGGTTAAAGATCAAATTGATCACAATTTATAATACATAAAGGACCATTTCCATCAAGTCCATACATTAAGGACCAAATGGAATCAAAGCCCATACATTAAGGACCATTTTGATCATTTTCTCAGCTGCTCTACAATTAAAACCGCATGTTTTCTGTTATTGCATTTTTATTATTTATTTCTTTTTCCCAATTGTAGTTATGACCACAAATGCTACTGTAAACGATTGCTTTCTTTATATTATTACTACTATAATTAACATGATCTTTTAAATTATCAGCTGGACTTTATCTTAACATCAGTTTATATTTGCTCGTTTCACTTTGCAAATTCTGATAAGATTTAGACAATTATGTATTTAAATAGAATAATAAACTCAGACATCACTAGAAATCTATTTTAATGCAACTTTTTGAAATTCAATCAAAAAATTAATTGAGTATCTTATTCTTTGTTAAACAGATCAATGATGGAGAGAGTTACATTGAACATCAATGTTACAAAACTTTCACTAGTTAAGAGTTTCATTATTGATCGAATTGAGGCAGATGAATAATTTTTCACTAGTTAGGAACATTAATGTCATAAATGAAAAAGATAAGATGGCAAAAAAGTTGAAGATTGATTGAGAAATACAAATTAAACTCATTCGACAAAGAGCACATGCAACACTTGTTTGGGGCATGATATGGTAATTATATGATGATGATAACTTCGATTTGTTAATTACAGCTTTTTATTTTTTTTCACAATACTATTATCATAATCATATGTACTAAATTAATTCTATATAATTGATGTTTTAAAATTTGATTTCAGGGTTTAGTGGTGCAGTAATCAAAAGTAGTATACTTTGTTTGATTTTGATATATATATAAATAGTTATGATTATGATTTTGATTTTTTTTTAACAAACGTCTCAATTATATATCATATTAATACTTTACACAATAAACATACTTAGTGTGGTTCCACACAATGACATTTGGAGAAGAAATAGTATGCATGCCTTATCTCTACATTTTATGATAGACCCTCGGCTCAAGACAAAAATAATCTAGAAAAAGACATAATAGGAGCACAATAGACAATAGATAGTAATAGTGTTAGATATATATAGAGCAAAATCGATGAGTTGTGTACCTTATACTTGCAGCGGTGTCTTTGATTTTGCTACCAAAACGAATTGCTCCACAATCACTCTTCCAATCACTAGGAAACAAAGGCTACGTTTCACAAACTAAATATCAACTTTGTTTGTTGTTTTTCTTTTGAAGAAACAAAGTTTTTCTTGTTTTTCTCTTGTTTCTGTTCACATTTTTTTTTTCCAGTGCTAGGAAGTGTTAGATAAAACAATTTAAGGGAGTTTCTTTACCTTGAAGAAGTTACTTTGTAACTGTTCCCCCTTTTTAAAATTGGCGAAATGGTCCGATGGACCCTTATACTTATATGAATTTGTATTGTGGATCCTTCTACTTAACTTTTTATCAACTGAACCCTTAAATTCAATAAAACATAATATATTAAACCTGTTTGACCATTGACCATGTTTATGTGACATTATAATGGTTGAGTTGGTGAGAGAGTGTGACTACACGTGTGTTAAGGCAAGCGAACACCATATTTTAAATTTTAAGATTATAAAAAGAAATTAAAAAAAGGAAAAAAACCATTTTCTTCTCCCACTCCATCATTGCCCTAACCCCATTTTTTCCCTTCTCCACACCCTGCATTTTCTTCTTGGCATTAGCATTTTCATGACGTCAGGTTTCATGGAGATTATCAGTGGAGGGAGAGAGCGATGTTGGTTTCATGGTGGTGCTCGCCGGTTTGCAGTGCTAGTCCCTTTTTTGTTAGAATGGGAGGCGGTGGTTGTCTCTTTTCCACGAGAATGGGAGGCAGCGAGAGAGTTTGTTTGTACGCCAGAGAGAATGGAGATGAGACGCTATTTCTGGTGGTTCGCAGGGGTCGTCGGTAGTGTAGAGAAAGGAAAACAGTGAAGAGGAGAACGAGGCAGGAGATGGCATGAGAAACTGGTAACGGCGACGAAAGGTTTGTCGGCCGGAGCTGGTGGTGCGGCCACTTACGATGGCTGGTTCTGCGAAAAGAGTAAAGGAAACAATGTGCGTTAGAGGAGCACAAATTTTACTTTAAGAAATAAATTATTTTTTTATTATTTTATCTTTTATTTAATAAATTTAGTTAATAATTTTTTTTAAAGAACAATTAGTGAAGATAATGATGATATATTATTAATTTAAAGGTTTAAGTCATCTCTATCCACCTAAAATTGTCCGCATAATTCACTTAGACACTTCAACTTAACCCTATGTCAATTGAACACCTTATTTGTTCAAAAGTCATCATATTAGATACAAAATGCTGACATGGCAAAAAATGTGTGCTTCAGTTTCTTTGAGCGCGTTAAGTTATCAAAAAATAATTTTTTTTTCTTTTTTTTCCCTTAACTTATGCACCTGAATTAATAAAAAAGAAAAAAAATTAATTAACAAAAAAAAAGGAGCAGTCGTCTTCTTCCCCATCACTGCATCTATTATTCCTACCATTTTCATCATTTTCTTACACACATGCGCACACTCCACCCCCTCCACCTCTCTCTTTCTCTCACCCTCTGCCATTCTTCTTCTTATTTCCATTTTTATATTAATTTACGTCTCAAATATCTCAATGAAGCTCAATTTATTACATGAAAAAATATGAATTGATTTTTTTTGGGAAAAAGTTTGTTATTTTTTTTTTCCAATTTTAATAAATAGTTACTAATGGATAGAAGATGAAGACAATGAGTAAAAGATATTCATGCTATCGAAATGAAAGAGAATGTGTATTTAGCTTGAGTGGATAGCAATGGTGTATTTTATACTGCCGACGCCAACGAAAGAGAAGAAAGAGGTAGATCGATGGTTTGCTGGCGTCGCCGGTGCCGACACCGGCTCCGATGGAAGGGGAAACCAGAATTGGATTATTTAAATAGAGCTTTTAAAAAAATTGAATACAATACCATGTGTCATCATTTTATTGGTAAATCTATTTTGTATTCACGTTTGAGATACACACATTTTTATTTTCAACTGTTTGTCAGTTTATGTCAAATAGGTAAAAATTTCTTAAGGTTAGAGTGTTCAATAGGTACAAGTCTTAGTTGAGGTGTCTAAATGAATTATACGGACAACTTTAAGGGGCCACAGATGACTTAAGCCTAATTTAAATGACATGGATTTGACATGTCATCTAATTAAGGGCGAGTGAACTACACACATGGTAGGAGAGGTTTAAAAATCCTCTTTTGATTAAGTTTAAGGGTTCAATTGATAAAAGGTTAAATAGAAGGGTCCATAATACAAACTCATACAAGTACAAGTGTCCACCAAACCATTTCACCTTTTAAATTTGTAGTTTATCTTTTCTTTTAGAAAAAAACAAATATTGGGTCGGATCAGATCAAATTGAACCGGGTCGATCTATATTGGCGACCCGCTACCCAAAAACTTACAAATAGAAACAACATAAAATAACATAGCAGTACTATAACAAAATAATGCTACAAACATACTACACGAAATAATAGATAGTCATAGAAATCGAAAAATAAGAAACTACAAAAGTAGTTTAACTACTAGTAGTAAGGGCAACAAGACAAAACACTCTCATCCAGAGGCCTGTGGCGGAGCCAGGATTTTCAATTAGAGAGTCCAAACTCTGTAGAAATAGACACGAAGTAGCCGAAGGATATCTACTATATATACATAAAAAAATATTTTGACCATGTATAAATAATATAATTTTCCGCTGAAGGGGGTTCGAATGAACCCCTTTAGTACAAGGTGATACCGCCCTTGCCAAAGGCGAACCTAGAATTTGAAGACTTCGGATGCACCAAATATGATCTCTAAGCTATACTTTAAATAAAATAATCAAAATGCTCTAGTTGGATTCAAACCTTGATCTTGAGGGTGAATTATCTAGCTTGTACCAACAATACAAAGACATTCATATGCTCTTTGTGGGTGCACTATTAATTGTATTCTTGAATCTGTGATTTTCTCAAGATAGATATGCATATAACAACATCATTTTTCTGAAGTTAATGGGTGCACATGCACCCCTACCCTTACATATGGGTCCGCCTCTGCTCTTATCTACTAATATGGACGCACTTCTACATACTTACATTATGTTTTATCCTAATTCGTGTCCTTATTTCAATAAAGGCAAAATAATCAAAATTTCAATGTCTAAATAATTAATTATGTATTAATATTACTCATCTATTTTCTAGCATATAATAAGATAGAATAATCCGAAAGACCCTTATACGTTATGTGACGTTAATTTATTGACTTAGATGTCATACATTGTATCATCGTCTTTAAAGCGAGTGAACGCAATAAATTTGATTATAAGAAAATTCCCAATCCTCTTCTTCCACTACATCTCTGTCCTCTTCTTCATCCCTCTTTTACCCCTTTACCAATCAACTCATCCCCACCCGACATTTTAGGATATTTCATTATCTTATTTGTAAGCTAGATTTGAAAGAATATATAAAAATTGGAGATTTTTGAATAATTTGTCAGTAATTGTAAAATTTAGGGATAAGGGTCTGAAAAATATCCTAACTTTGGTCGGATTTGCTGTTGTGATACTAAACTTTCATGAGGATCTATTACCTCCTTAGACTATTTAATACCGTATTTTTAAAACATATATATTTGCCCACGTGGACATAAAAAATAATGCAAAATTATAAATAGTAAATGTGTCCACGTGGGCACATATATACCTTTAAAATACACTATTAAATAATTCAAGGGGTAAAAAATACGGTATTAAATAGTCTAGGGAGGTAATATGTCCTTATGAAAGTTTAGTATCGCAACAACAAATCCGACTAAAGTTGGGGTATTTTTCAGACCATTATCCCTAAAATTTATGAGAAAAAATATAAACTTCGGGTGTGTTCGATATGAAAATGTTTTTCAATTTTCTCATTTTTGGTTGGGTAAAATGTTTCATTTTCCTCAAATTTAAGGAAAATGACTTCCCTTTAAAAATTAAGGAAAACGTTTTCCAAAACTTTCCTCCAACTTCAAATTACACTTTTTTTATTGAAAAAATAAATTTAATGCTTATTTTTTAAAAATATTTTTCAACTTCAATTTTTTTATTCCACCCTCACCCTTACCCCGACCCACCCCCCTCCCTCCAGCCCCCTACCACCCCCACCACCACCATATTTTCAATGTCAATTCAAAAATTATTTTCTACTCTCTGATAAAAATAAAAGATATTTTTTCTCAAAAATATTTTTCATTCATAAATCAAACACTAAAATTTCTTTTCTGAAAATATTTTCTACTCACCAACAAAAAATGAGAAAATAAATCAAAAATCTACTTGTTTTCCAGAAAAACATTTTCTAAGAATTCTTTTTCATGGAAAACATTTTCCTTCATACCAAACACAGCCTATGTGTCCAAATAAAATTCAATTTCAAAACAGGCCCTTTAAGATCAGAAAGGAGCTATTTCTTCCCGGATCTCAAATTTAAATTTTGAAATGGACAAAATCAAAAAGTTCTTGGCTTGATCTATCAATAACGGAAAGATAAAGACCCACTTCAACAATTTGTTAAAAGTAGCCTCAATCCAAAACTCACTCGTAAAGTACACTGAATTCCAAAATTCGCCAGAACAGAATTCGTAACTGAATTCCGAATTCTCTCTCGATATTCGAGTCAGTTTCATTTGTATGTAAACCTTTAGCCCTAATTAGCTAAAATCAATGGCGAATCGGTGCAAGGATTTGCCGGTAGAATGCTGGGAACTGATTTTCAGTCGTCTTCATCACAAATCCGACTTGGAGTCCTTTTCTATGGTGTCCAAACAGTTCCTTGCTCTCACTAATCGTCTGCGCATCGGTTTATCGGTGATCGATTCGACTCTGCTCACCCACGGTACCATATCTAAACTCATTCATCGATTTCCGAATCTTAAATCTATTGATCTTAGTAATTTCAGTGGTGACCTTGATCCTGTGCTTGTTGATCTTGCTAATTCCGTTTCGTATACATCCAATCTCGAACAACTTGATATCTCGAATCATAAGAAATTACCGTTTAAGGGTTTGAAGGAATTAGGGCGGAAATTAAAGGGTTTGAGGGTTTTGACATGTAGCAATCTAACTCTTTTTCGTGATTCTGATTTGTATGTTATTGCTGAGTTGTTTCCGTTTTTGGAAGAGTTGGACATTAGCTATCCGAGTACAGATTATGTTTTGGATTCTGTGTATATTGCATCAGAGGCTAGTAATTTGGCTGTGACTGATTCTGGGGTTGAGGTTTTGTCTGTGAATATGAGTAATTTGCGTAAGATCAATGTTTCTGGGAATCATTTGATTACTGATAGGTCGCTTGTTGCGCTTTCTATGAATTGTTTGAATTTGGAAGGCCTTGAGATGGATGATTGCCCTTTTATTACCTTAAAAGGGATCCTTTCTATACTGCGTACTTGTGCTGCTTTGAGTTGGATTTCAGTGTCTGAGATTCACATTGCTCAATCAAGTTCTGGTTTTGAATGTTTGGCTACTTCTAGCCGAACTTTACAGAAACTAGAGGTTTCCAATTCAATTATCACGGATGAATTCCTCTTCATGGTGGCCAATGCTTCTCTCCCTCTAAATACACTTACACTTTGTTGGTGTACAGATTTCACATATTCTGGTATCTCTAAGTTGTTGTGTGCATACCAGTCTCTGAAGTACTTATCATTGGTTCAAGTAGATTTTTTGACTGATGAGAGTATGGATGATTTATCCCAATATCTACGATGTCTTGTTACCATTGATCTCAGTGGTTGTATGAGATTGACCAATTTGACGTTCTACGCACTTGCAAGAAACTGTCCTTCACTAAAGGAAATTTATATGGAAAATACTGGTTTTGGGACGAAGCATTGTTTTCATGATGATGTAAAGAACCCGAGAATCAGGTCTGTTAATTTGGCAACTAACCATTACCTAGATGATGACTCTCTCATGAATGTTGCTTTGATGTGCCCCAACATGGACTTTCTTGATGTGATATCATGTACTAGCCTTACAGAGGCAAGTATTATTGGTGTTCTCGAGGTGTGTAATCAGATAAGGGATTTGCAACTTGATAACTGTTCAGGGATTAAACATATTGGAAAAGGTGCAGAATTGCCTAGTCTTGAGGTAATAAGTGCAGCTGGTTCAGCATTAAATGATGAAGGTCTGGTCATGATCGGAAGCAGATGTTCTCGACTGCTGAAATTAAACTTGGAGAACTGTAAAGGAGTGACAGCAGAGGGCTTACATGCAATGGTGAAGAATTGTAGATCATTGAGAGAGATAAACTTGAAGAAGTGTCCTCAAGTTAGTATCAATTCTCTGAATAATTTGGTGTTTTCGTCTTCATCGCTAAGGAGAGTTATTCCGCCCTGTTGCTCTGCTTTTACTGATAGCTTGAGGGGATTTTACTTGCACCATGGATGTCGAGTGTACTCAGGCTAGTTTTTGTCTGGTGTATGTAGCACATATTATACATTGTGTCCCTTTGATTTCAAACATTTAGACTGTGTCAATCGTGTCATAGAACTAGTCCAGTTTTTCTTATCTGTTGTAAATTTTGATGAAAATTTATTTAGTCTCTGCAGTCTGCCATTATCTGTTCACATTTGTTTTACAGCTGCACGCTGCAATCATACCCCCCTCCCTTACTCATCCTGCATTTTCCAGTTTTTCTCGTTCTTATTAACCAGATGTTGAGTTCTCCTGTATTAGTTGAAAGTTGAACCACTGTAGGTGGAAACAGAGGAGCAACATCATGTTGGATGTTCTTATTTATAGAGTATACTTTTATGATTAAGTTTTGATTCTTCAGATTATTTCTGGGATTAGATATGGTTTCCAAATATCGTTGTATAATTATAAGATTAGATATGATTTGATACAAGCATGTGTAAATAAGTTCTTTATAATTCACCTTCGCCATTTTACTGTAAACTGGCTACAAACCCATAACCTTATTCATTCTGCCAACTTTTTCTTTCTCTTCAAAAATCCAATTTAGTTTCTAGCTTCTGCCATTTTTGATTCGTTGCTCAATCCAATTCTTTCTCCATCTTCTTCTTCCTCCCTACTCCTTGCCTCTTCCAGTGTTTCTACTTATGTTAAACATCGAAAGATTGGTAACAAGTGTGTGTTTATTAATGCCCTTACGTTGATGGCTCTTTCCTCTCCCCTCTCACTGCTTCAAATACTCCTGATCCTACTGTCATTGATCAATGGTTTTATCTTGGTATATATAAAACCATTGTTTTGTTAATATTCTTTTGTACACAGTTAGAAGTAAATCAATTGTTACTTGGCATTAAATTTAAGACCGAATGACATTGTGGAATATGTAAGAAAAAATTATTGACCGGATCAAATAGTATTTAAATTTGAAATGGACTGAAACAAATCAATTCCGTTAGTTCTTGGCTGGCCACTGATATGAACATATCACATATGCATAATTTTAATTAAAATAGTCACTACTGTTGCGCTCATTTCTTATTTTCCTTATTCTTTCTTCTTCTCTAATGGCGTGAAAGTGGAACCATAATATTGAACTTCAGACATAAGCATGAAAGTTTTGTCTACATAAATCGATCTTGGGGACACATGACAGATTGTCTCTGAAGTTTGAACTGTCTAAACTTCAGGTCACTAAAGCTCAAACTCTAAAGCTTGAATTGAAAAAATTAAAGACATTGTGCCACGAAGTTGTGTACTTGAAAATTTTGAACTTAAGACACAATATCCTTGATTTGATCACAAAAAGTTGGAACTTAAGACGCGCTATCTTGAATTTTTGAACTGAAAAAACTGAACTAAAGACAGTGTCTTGATGTCTTAAATAGGAAAATTCAAGCGTCTTAACTGAAGAATTGAACTCGTACGACAAATTATCTTAAAGTTTGAGGAAGCGGAGAAGGAGAAGAAGAAGCGACAGCTAAACGTCTTTAAAGCTTCATGTATTATTTTATGTGAAACAAAAGATTGAATAACGATTCAGGAAACATTTACAAATAACGAATCAATTTATGTATTATTTTACGCTAAATAAAAGATTGAATAATCATGCAGACATTATTATACATGGATAAAAACTACTCTTCAAATAACAAATTTACTCCCTATCACTCCACACTTACTTTGTTCAAGTGCTTTCACGTGCCAATTATATTCTTGCCTCGCCTCGCCTCATTTTTAAAGAACAAAACATTATAACTAAATACTCGTTTACTTTTAATTGTCATGTTGCATTTTTCGAAAGTCGATTTGACTAATTTTCAAAGTGAAATTAGATTATATCAATTCGATATTTTAAACAAAAAATTAGATATTTCAAAATTATACGAAAGAAATTATAGATTGCAATTTTTTGCATATCAATATGATAAAAAATCATAAAATATTAATCAAAGCTCTTATCGTTTGACTCTAAAAAAAAGATAACAATTAAAAATAGACAAAAAAAAAAGTATAGTAATATGTTCTAATATATTAGCTTTTTCTCTATTGAATTTAATCTTGGCTCCAATATGATCACCGGACACCGGAGGCAAAGAGCAACGGCGAAAGAGTGCAAATATTTTCCTGAAGAATGTTGGGAACTAATATTCAATCGTCTACTACTCCATTTGTCTGTAATACATCACGGTACATTATCTAAACTCATTCACCGATTTCCTCATCTTAATTCCATTGATATTAGCAATTTCGATGGTGATCTTGAGCTTATTCTCTTTGATATTGCCAAGTATGTACCCAATCTAGTACGACTTGACTTGTCTAAACACAGTTTTTTACCCATAGAGGGGTTGAAGGAATTGGGGCGTAAATTAAAGGGTTTGAAATGCAGAAATCTCACATCAATTAGAGACTCTTGTTTGTATGTTATAGCAGAGTCGTTTCAGTTTTTGGAAGAGCTAGACATTAGGTATCCAAGAAACCCTAGTTTTCTAAATCGTCACGAATTGTTTGTGACTGATTCTGGGATTGAGGTTTTATCTGTTAATTTGAGTAAGATTAATGTTTCTGGGAATTCAGGGATTAGTGATCGGTCAGTGGTTGCTCTGTATAGGAATTGTTTGAATTTACAATGCATTAGGGCGGAAGATACTTTGAAAGGGATCTTTTCTATAGAGCGTGCTTGTGCTGCTTTGAGTTCGATTTCAGTGTCCAATATTCCAAACATTGGATGCTTTAAAGACACTGGAAGTTTCTGAACCATGTATGGAAGTTTATTGGAAACTTAAAGTTTCTGACTTTCACTATTTCGGATGAATTCCTTTTCTTGGTGGCCAAAACTTCTCTCCCTCTGCAGAGGTTTTTCGCTTTGTAGGTGTGGAAATGTCAGTATCTCTTTGTTTCTGTATGCATATCAGACACTTAAAGAGCTTATATCTGATTGATGTAAATTTATTGACTGATGAGTCTATGAATGATTTATCCCAATCTCTTGTTACCATTAATCTCAGCTATTGTATTGAATTTGACCATTTCCACCTTCTTCACGCTTGCAAGAGATTGTCCTTCATTAGAAACAGTTAAATTGGACCATATTATTGGTTGCGAGATGATAGATCTTAATGATACTGATTTGGGGGAGAAAGATTATTTTCATAATGGTGTGAAGAATCAAGACTGTTAGTTTGAAATTTGCATCGTACCTGAATGATGACTCTCTCACAAAAGCTGCTTTAATGTGCCCCAACATGGAGACTCTTGATATGTACAGTAGCAGGGTTACAGAGGCGTGAATTGCTTCTGCTTTTGAGGTGTGCTATCATATTAGGAACTTGGATTTTTGTGGTTGTTCATTGATTAGACATATACGAATAGGCGCTGAACTGCCTAATCTTCGGGCATTGAGAGAGATAAACTTGAAGAGATGTCATCAAGTCTCTGCCTCTTCGTATAGTGCTTTCGTCTTCATCACTGAAGCGAGTTTCTCCTCCCAGTTGTAATGATCTTTATAAGGCTTGAGGGGATTTTCCTTGCACAATGGATGTCTAGTTTCATCAAGCTAATGATTTCAACCATTTTCCATCTTCTTTTTCATCTGTCATGTAGTTAAGAATTCCAAATTTATTTTTATAATACAAAACAGAATATAAAGATAACATGCTATCAACTTTTTTAAAAAGTTCCACCAAGCTTCAGAACAAACTTGGAGCGACTTGATATTGATCGTGTAGATAAACACATCCTTCACCTTCATGCTCAAGTCATTATTTTCAAAAATAAGCCTCAGTTGGCTTGATATAAAGATGTCTGCATGGTCTGAAAATATATGCAGTCAAATAATGTAATGCAAGTATGCATCAATTGAGAAAAGAAAGTTATGGTATTCAAGTAATGTGATCAACTGATATATAAAATAGTTACATCTTTATCTGTAGATATTTCCAGAGAGAAACTATGAAGGAATGAGGGTTGGCCCCAAAGAATTGGACACTGAAGAAACCTGTCAGAAAAAAAAAATGTCTACTGCAACTAGTAAGTTAGGATCTCTAACCTATGGTTGACATCTTCTCAAAGAAATATCACAGATTCTAACTACCCTCAGTACCTTCATGACTAAAAATCCACTTTGGCAGCTTCTGTGCGACAAGTGGTGAAGGAAAGAAAGTCCTTACTTACTACTGAATCCATAATTCATCCTATAACAGGGTTAGCCCTTACTAGTTTATACTAGTCTTTCTGTGTTGGAGGATCCCTTGTTATGCAGAAGTATTTCAGTTCACCCCCAGAGTGTCAGAGCCAGAATCCTCGCCAAATGGAATATTGAGGTCTGGGAGTACAAATTTGGACTCCAAAGCTGTGACATCTTGCTGCTTTTCCAGAGATGATGGCAATACTGCAACCTTGTTTGCAACTTTTTCCAGTAAGATGGGAATGACTGGATAGCTTGGTAGAACCTCTTGCTGATACTGACCTGAACTCCCATCATATGCAACAGTTGTACCTCTTTCATTTGCCTGCTGAGGGAGCACATCAAGCTGGAGAAAAGGACATTAAGTTAGTATACAGTTTCTATACCTCCGTTCTTTCTTGATCTGTAGTGGAGAAAAAGTAGGTAAAGCTTGCTTATTCTTAGTTTCAAGTGGCAGTCTTATGTTCTTGGTGAGGGTTGAAAAACTACTTAGGGAATTCATCAAGAAAATACATCCACATGTTAATCATTCGCGCTAACCATTAAGTGATCTTGATTCACTAGCAAAGATAAAATCAGTCTACAAGACAGTTGTGCAAGAATATTAAGGTTGCCTATGATTAAAAAAGAAAAAAAGCAACAGGTATCATACAGTATAAAATAGACCAGCCAGCCAAATAGATAACCATATTACCTTCATTCTTTTCAGTTTTTGATTTGTATCCCTCTGATTCTCCACACTAGCGCGTAGTAAAGCCACTTCCTGCATAAAGAGTGGTGTTAATTGAGGAACTTATAATACAATCAAACTATAAGTATAACTACTCACAATAGCCAAGAAGAATACCTTCTTCAATTGCTTTCTTTCCTTAATTAGCAAGATCTCATCCATTTTCAGCTCAGCCAATGTCTGCTCATCACAGACGGGATAAAAAGGAAAAATGAATAAGTGACTTAGTAGTCCTGGAATAATGAAAATAGAACATTTTACGTCGCAGGGTCACGCACTTAGTAAAAAATCAAAGTAAAGTGATGAAGCAATGGGTCTTCCTTCAAACTACAAACTTCTTTGCATTTACAAATGTTACACTTAAGATGAATTATTCTATCTCAATTCCTAAAAGCAAAATGTGCTATATATAACTTAATGGAGGGTAAAAACAAACCTTTTTCTTTCTTGACCTTTTGCTGGTGGTAGCATCACTAGTACCATTAACCTGAGAGTCCAGCAAAGTCTGCAGGTAAATGATAAGTCCAATCAAAAGCGCGCTCGCTTTCAAGAAAATAGTGTATAATAATTCATTGCAAAGAGAGAGTATATATTAAAGGCATGTCGATATATCTGCATACATATTTAACACACTACAGTGTGTTCAAAACATTAATCACAATGTAAGCAAAAAAATATATGGGACACAATCTGCGACCAACATGTCCTCCTTATCCAAACACCAAAGAAAGTTATATGGTCGACAATTTTCTTAGACAAGTAAGAGAAGTAGGGACAGCAAAACTTGTTATAAGCCAGAGACAGATATAAAATGAAGTTTCCTTTAACAACAATACACCTATTTTGTCGTAGATAATAACCCCTAGGACACCTTTTTAACACATGCAATTCTGCTAAACCCCTCCATTTAAAAAACACTTCTTTGACTAAACACTTTCACTTATACAGCTGCCACTTCTTGATTAGCTCGCCGAGGAGTACTAACAACAAGAAGCTGCCAAGCATTAGGTATTACACTGTTTTTTATTATTTATTTTTTACGGTGATTTTCAGACCAGCTTTCGTGCAACTTGACTAATTCCATGATAGTCCCAACTTTTTTGACCGTGACAGAATCTGAAGTAATTTTGTTACTGAGTACGGAAAAAAAAAGGTGTATAGAAGCTGCACATATTCTAAATTTCTAACAATCACTGATATTTGACTACGTACGGTTGTGGGGTGCCCCAAAATATTCCTTTTCATTTGCTGTCAACCAAATGTCGTTTAGATTGTGGGTATGAATAAAACGACAAAGCTTAAATTCAAGATTCTGACTCTGAACCCACAGTTTAAGCTATCTCTACATCCTACCACACTTTATAATTCCTCTCAATTTTCCACGTTTACAAAAAGGAAAAAAAAAAATTTTACTCCACCAAACTGCTTAACCACTAACAAACACTACCACCAAACTGAACGCAGACCTATTTGCCACGAACACACGCCATCCTCTTTAGTCTTTACTCATTATCAAAATTTCAAACTAAAATATTTAAATTGACGTAAATGCCCCAACAAATTATAGCTAAAGACACACAAAAAAGTAAGTAGATAGACTAAAAAGTGAGGACAAAAAGGGGTTTGACTAATGGAGGAGTTGGCTTATTTTGCAATTCAGTACCAAATCCAATGGTTCAAAAGTGAACCGACCCCGACAAATACTGGAGACATTTTATTAGTCACTTCATCAGGTCGGCCAAATTGACTCAATTGCCCTTAAGATAGGGTTAAGGACATAAACTTCGAATCAGATTTTAAAATTTTATCTTCAAAATATTATCACGAAATTAAAGGGTGTTTGGGTAATTTGGAAGTAGAAAGTGTGACACGGAGACGCCACCAAAATAATGGGGAGATTCGGGTGGTGAGAGAAAAACGTGAAGAGTCATTCAATCTTGTGCGTCTGACAACATACGTTGAAAGTAAAGTTCACCACTTTCTCATCCTTGTAAATATTCATTTAATAGTAACTTTAATAAAGATAAGTTAACATTAATTTGGAATATGGGGAAATTGGAAAGTCCGGAGATTTATATATGGTAAGGGGTACTTTGGAACACGCGGAGAATAAAACGGAGCCACCAACGACGACCGCCGTTTACTCACCGGAGACCTACGGAACTGAAGCTAATCCGATAAGTGAGTTTGTTATTTTATTAACTGAAAAAACAGAGACAGGTGATGAAACCAATGAAAACCACTGCTATATCTATTTGCTTCCAATGGACGCTTTTGAAACTAAAAATAAAATAAAATCCTAATTTCTGAAAGAGTCACGAGGAACGAATCGAATGACACACGCGACTCAAATGAAGAGGCTCACGTCAACGAATTAACAACTCGCCATAACCACCACACACCAGATAAATTAACACAGAATCCGCCGTTCACTGTAAACGATACACACGATGGACAAACCAATAATCGTACACGAAAAGCACGCACATCGAGTGAGAGAGAGAGAAGAAGAAGAAGAAGAACAAACATCCAAACCTTAGATCTCGTGCTGCTTGGAGTTTTGTATAGCGGATGAGGAGATCCGCTAGACTCTTCACAGCCACCATCAACGGCGCCACCACTACCTCCGCCACCTCCACAACTAACAGATGTGGCGCCACTCCATGACAAAGGAGTAGTAGGACTAGCACGTGGAGCCGCCTTCTTAGCATTAACAGAAACTGGTTTAGACCTGCTCCGACGCACAGACCACTCAAGCGGTGAACCTGCCCTCTTCGACTTAGCCGGAAACGGAGCCGGAATCGGAGATGAAGATGGATTGACCTGGCTGAGACGCAAGAGTAATTCAGCAACGACAGAGTCATCCATGATTGCCGATTGAATCCACTCTTCTTCAGGCATGACGGCGATTTTTGTTGAATGGAAAGGGTAGGAAGAGGTTGGAAAAGGAAAAAGTGTAAGGAAGATGAGAGAGGAATGAAATGAGATTGTGGGGATAGTGGTGGCAAAGGCAAATAAAAATCGGAAAAAAAAGTGTAGCTGCATTAATTTATATATTATTATAAATGGCCAGGATGACATGAAGTGGCTATATATATACATACACATTATCGAAGTGCGTGGATGTGCCTTTATACTAATGTGTATACTATTGCAGCTTCGAATTCAGAATTTAAATTTTTTAAGTAGTATATATCATGTTAGTAGCTTCAATTTAAATTAGTTAAAAATATATATACAATAGAATTATAAAGTTTGAATTTAAATTATCGAGTTCAATTGAATTCGTATATTGACTTTTAGCTCAATTATTGTATAGATGAAGTGAAAATTTGAAGTTTATTGATATCAGATTTTAATTTGTTGCTTTTTTAGTCAATGTGATCTCCCTAATAATTTATATGTATTTACTGAACTGAAACAAATATAAAATTTAAGCTAAAGTTAATCAATTTATTCAAATTTATCTGCGCAATGGAGGTTCAAGAGCTGGTTAATAAGTGACAACGAAGGGTGATAAACGTCATTTATGGCACGCGTAGTAATAACAGAATTTTGAAATCGAAACTGATGGTAACTTTAAACCTGTTATTTTCACGCCTCATTTGATAGCATTGTACATACTATAACTGAAATTCTATTTTATCTAACACTAAATTAAATTCATGTGCTTGTTATTTATATTCTGATCTCGCACCTGATTTTATCTATTTCATTAATATAAAAAAAGAATTAGAAAATTATTTTTCACATGATATATAAAAAATATCCCAATTCTATTAGTTTTAATTATTTTTTAAGTTTACCAATCATCAATGCTTCTAAAATTAGTTATAAATATTTTTAAGTGATTTTAATATGTAAAAATATGTTTATCGTTAGTTAAGTATTATGTTTTTCGTTTCAAAATAGGTGTTGCCTAAATCATTTTGTATCCGCTAAATATGTTAAGTATAGATAAAGTACAATTTACTATATTATCATTATTTTTTACTTCCACCGATATATTCCGCTTTCATCCTTATTAGTTATATTATAAATATAGAAAACTATTAATATGGCTTAAAAGAGAAAAATATCAAATAAAGAATAGTAAACAATAAGGATAATCGATCAAATTGGTCAAAATTATCCTTTAATTAATATTTTTCCTAAAAAGTATGTCAAACAAAACATGACAAATACAATAAATTGGAGAGTTTAAATACTTCTTCATTGACCACTATTAGAAAAATACTTATAAATGTGAATATATAATTAAAAATATTTTTTTACTTATTACCCACTTATATTTTTCAAACGATATTTATTTTGATACAGATGGATATGAATATCTATATATGGAATTAATGTAAATGTCGAGATGTCAATTGACACACACTTTTGTGTTGGTGTTGAATAGAAGGCAACAATTGGAAATGAGATTACACTTTGTTTTTTTTTCTTAATTTAATTTAGAGGACCGTATGATGGAACCCACAAATTGAAACGTGGCACTGAGCAGCTGGTTTTGATAATCACGCGCTTGTTGAACGAGAGTGGTTGAGAAATTAAAAAGGGGATGGGAGAATGGTGATGTTGTCTGTTTGAGAGTTGAGTGTGGGGACCTAATTGGCTTGTTTTATGCTTACATTATGCCGCATATGACACCCTTCTTATAGATCCAATCTTCTATCCAATCAAAAACTTACATTATCATATCCTTTCTTTTAGTTTTGAGTTTTGAGTTTTAACTTGTTTTTGAACTAATAATGTGAAAAATATTTCAAGCTTTAGTGAGATAAGAAGCCGCGTTTGGATATGATTTGAAATTAAGCTGGTTTAGAATATGTGTTTTCGAATCATGTTGGATGATTATTTATTACTTGATTCTCAAACTCAACGTATGATAGATTTTCGAAGACAAAGTCATAGTAAAATACTCTTTTCCCGATATGATCTTGCACACAATAAAGTTATTTTCATTTCTCGTTAAAGTATATGTAGCGAGCAATCGAAGGGATGAGACTCAATTCAGTTATGTCAATCACTTTATATTTATATTTCTGTCTACCAAACTGTCCTTAAGGAACTAGGAAAGTATTTACTAAAAATTGAAAGGTTAATATTTCTCCATCCTTGTTAGTAGTAGTGAAAATCATGTAACTTCATGTAAAACGACAAATTGGTGATGAAGACAATGTACTAAGAAAGTGCATCTCTATTTGATTTTTTTGGACATGTAGTTTTAATTTCATTAGTTGTATCACTTTTCATTAACATAAAAAACTCATAATTTGTGAGTCAAGTTTTACATTTAATAAAGTAAAATAATAATTTAAAATTTAAAACCACAATCTTATAAAAAAAAAAGAGATTTGAAACTAAGATTTAATAAATAAATATTAATTTCAAATTGAGATCCAAAGTCGTAGTGAATGTTGGTATTATTATGATAACAATTGATTTCAACCTTCAAACTCCAAGGAAGAGGTTGAAATTTATTTCAAAATGTAATTGAAAGAATTAAAGAAATAAAAAGGGTGACGCGCGAGGGAGAAGCATGGTACTTGCCTTTAACAAGTGATGAAGGGTAGCTACTTTACTTTTAAATATACACTACTTTAGAGTTAATTGTCACACAAAGCATCATGTCATTTCACGTGATACCTCCTACATTAAGGAGAATATAAAATGATGATGAACTAGTATTAATAGGACTAGCATAGTCACTTAATAATGCAACAAAGTTTAAAGGCCAACAGAATTGTGAGAGAGGTCAAATAATGTTTTACTCTCTTACTATCATATTCTCATGTCACAAATTCAATCTTTTTAACTCTTGAATCTCGAATCATTTTTTTAATAAGGAATTAGAATTAAAAATTACTTTATTTGTTTAGTATATCAAAGAAAAACAATGTTTTTTATTTGTTATATTCTTACCCTAACATTAACGACTCATCAAATTATTTCTCAAGTCCATTAAAACTATACACCAATTAATTGACAAAATCGAATCACGAACATCCTATAGCTACTAGCGATTAGTGAGTGCTTAGGAATGCAGGGTGTGTTGTGATGAGGTGAAAATGTGGAATTGGAAAGGAATAAGGGATGTCAACTTATATCGATAAAAAATTTGTGGTAGAGTGGTAAGTAATTCTTCTCATTAATCAGATGTCTCAGGTTTGAGTTTTTCTAGGTACGGTAGTCGTCTCTTTTAGGAAGCATATTACTTTCAATGTGGGATGTTTTGATATGAATTCAAATTTAATCGAATTCTAAGACATAGGATAGAAAGGTACTAAGTGCCAAAAAATTCTTTCGATATGAATTTAAATTTAATCAGATTCTAATATTGATATCGGACATAAATAGGAATGTATTCCGTGCCAACAAATCCCTACCAAAAATACTATCCATTTTATGATTTGGAGCGTGCTACTCACACACTCTTCATGCCTCTACACGTATTCGGAGCCCCACTTTTTTCTTTCTTTCTTTGTGATGATTAGTTTTGGTTCTTCGTATATTTCACAAAGATATATTATTACTCAATATTGGTTTCCCCTTTATGAACTACCGCGTGAATCATTGTCTCCCTCCACTGCCCTGCTTCTTTCGGTCTAAATTTATTTTATGATCCAACTAATATAAATGTTAAATATGCGTATTTTAATTCATATATTCATAATTTGATCATGATTATATGATATATAGTTTATTTTTAAAATGATTAATCGGATATAAATAATAAATGTCCGATTCCTGTTAATGTTTATTCGTTTTAGTCAAAGTAATTTGAAACTTTAGTTAAGAGGACACGGAATAGAGCCAGTGGCCGCCGTGCGTACGTAGCGATGGAATTTGAACTTTCTTAGTTTACCTGTCAAAATGGAACAATGTGAATGTTGCTAGCCCTAGGTAAAGTAACATATAAAAATAAATAAAAATACATATATGTATAAAATAAAAATTTTAAACGAGCCAAATATATTTAACTTTCCAGCATAATGTGGCTCCGTCACTTAGTGGGGGAGAGCACATAGTGGAGAGAGAAAGATTGAAAACATCTTAAATTAAGCGTGAATTATTAGTTTTATTTCTAAAGTATAAATAACCTTAAAAACGCCTTTTTATTTAAATAATAACTCAACTTAAACACATCATTGATCTTGCAATATCAGTAAAATACACCCCTAAATACTCGCCAATTTTAGGGGTATTTTCAACACTTCTCTCGACTTTTAATTAGGAGTTGCATGCCCTTATGAGAGTTTGAGACCACTTGCTATGTCATGTGGCATATCAGGACTGATCGGGGATGTATCTAAATTTAGTTAGTCAAGTGCAGAGGTAATTTTAAAGACGAAACTAATAATTTGCGCTTAATTCAACGATATTTTCAGCACTTCTCTCTGTGGTGCCATTTCTAGACAATTTTATATATTTTTGAATTGGAATATGCTACTCTCTAAATTTTTATTTTGTGGTCAAAATAGTATTGGAGTGAGGAAAACTTGTTAAACTCCAAAATAGTCAATGATTACGCGTGACTAAATTCTTGGGTGTCTTCGTGGACTCAATCGTAACTACTGTTTCTCAATTTGGGAAATTAATTTAGCACCTTCTAATTTCTACTTTATTTCACCTTCTAAATTTTCTCAACTCACACAAGGTATATTTTGAGCCATTATTGGCCCAACATATACATTGCAACGTCATTTTGATGGATCTATATTAAGCATTGACACCTTAATTAAAATTTTATGATACCAGTTCTTTATTTTAATCATTAATTGCTAATCAGTAAAATGATAGGAGTAACTTATTACAAGTAAGAATTCACCAATCGTAAAAAAAAAAAAAAAAAACTTCAATTGTTAATGTATATAACTTGTATTCTAGATTTATTTAAGTTTAGAGTTTATATAAATATTGTGCAAATTAAAAATTAATTTAGTAAATTTCGAATATCACGTAGTTATGAAAAAAAATAAAAAGAGGAAGTTCCACTACATGTAGGGTTGGTAGGTGATAAGACAATTCCACAGTTTTTTTAATAAAAAAAATCAACGACACATTTGTCAACTGTTCCACATACCATAGTCAAGGGGAAAATATTGTCAATGGCATTGCGAGTAATATAGCAATAGCCTTATTGCATTTGTGTTGCTATGGCAAATATTTGGGGAGAAATCCATGAATACGTTGACTAATGACTACTATTACCCCAAACTTTAATTAGTATTTTAGTAAGCATATAAAAGCGAGCCGAGGGAATCACGGTTTAGTTGAGAAACCCCTTTAATTAACACATGCCTTTGATGATGCATAGTGTCCCCATTTTAGGGTTGGATTTAGAATTTTCACTAAATAAGTTCGAAAAATAAAAATATAATATTTGAGATTATATATTTATATATACTATGCCTATTGAACTCTAATTTAGACTATATGTTTACTAACAAAATTACTCAGCCCATGGTTAACTGGACATATCCTCTTTTCGACTCTGACTCTCACATACCATTTATTTTCTTTCTGTTACTTCGAAAGTAGTTGTTGTTGACTTGCACATATATTTTTCACCTTAAATTATTCTGAATTTCAATAAGCATAAAAAATAATATAGTATAATACATAAACATGACTCTTAAAACTTGGGTTCAACGGACAACTATGTCCTTCAACTTTGTGTGTGCACAAATAGATACTTAAACTTGTATAAAATTGAACAAGTAAACACATGTGTCCTACATGGCATAATACACGTAGGACACAAAATTGCATGTAGGTGCCATGTAGGACGAATATGTCTATTTGTTCAATTTTATACAATTTTAAGTGTCTACTTGTGCATGTCTAAAGTTAAAGGTCATAGCTATCAACTTACAAGTTAAGAATCGTGTTTATTTATTATGCCATTAATATATATGATCACAACTTTGCTTGACAGAATCAAGGATTAGTTTGTTTCCCTGCGCCATGGCTGATGCACATAAATTTTGTACTTATCTTTATTATCTTTATTGAACAGTTGTTTACCCAACAATTCTTGGGCCTAAAATGGGTCAAATGTGAATGTGTTAGATGGGCTTGGGCTTATTAAATGTGTCACTCTAAAATGCCATTTACTAGAGAGTAATTCAATACACTATGTTTTGACATATTTTAGCAAATTATAAGGTTTAGCATATGAAAGCTAGAAAAAAAAAAAAAGGAAAAATCACCCTCCATATATATTTAAGGGATAATATTATGGATTTTAAATCTACTTTTAAAATATTACTACTTGTAACATTTTAATTTCAAGTTATAACAGATCACTATTTATTTTTAAATCAACTTAATTTCACTTTATTAAATTATTAGTCTTTTACAATTATTTTTTAATTATTAAGTGATATAAGATTAAAAAAAAATCAATTATACTTATCTGTTACCCAATTTTAGGGATTTACCTTGATTCTTATTTATTTTTACAGTTACACCCAATTTTAGGGATTTACCCCCCACCACCACATTTCTTCTACCATTTTCACATGCCATAACACCACCCCACCACCCCCATGTTCAAAAATTAGAAAAAATTATTTCACCTCTTCATTCAACTTCCATAGAAATTGTAAATCACCTCTCGCATAATCAGAATTCTTCATCTCTCTATCACCATAATCACAAATCGTCTCCATAATACTAAGAATCAAGTTTTTAGGATTTTCGAAAAAAATATGTCGAAGAATCTGAGCGTACTCCTAGAAAGAGCCCCAGATTAGTAGAAGCATGTTCTACTGTTGAAATTGAGGCTCCAAATCCAGTGAGAAGAGAAGAGAAGAGAAGGAACGAAAACTGCAAGTCCTCCAAATCAAATGGGACAAAAGAGAAAAGGGAAAATGGTGGAACCCCTTTGGATTCGGATTCAAATTTTGCAAGCGAGAAAAACTTAACAAAAAAATAAAAATTCAGCAAATGTCGATATGAGTCAGTCATCAAAACTCTCCAAAAGAAGAGCAACAATGAAGGATGACTCGAATACCAAGTGTATACAAATTGGATATCAATTGAATACAACATTAAATTGTTTTAAGTTGTCTAATTTGGTTGAAATATCAATTACATTTTGTTTTTTCCTTTTTCAAGTGGGATATTTGTTGGATACCAATTGGATACAACATTAACATGTTTTAGGTTATCTAATTTTGTTGAATCTCAATTACCTGTTGATTTTTCAATTTTTCCAATGGGATATCAGTTAGATACCAAATGTATACCAATTGGATAAAACATTAACTTGTTTTTTGCTGACTAATTCAGTTGAAATCTCAATTACATGTTGGTTTTTCAAAATTTCCAATTGGATATCAGTTCGATACCAAACGTATGTCAATTGGGTACAAAATTATCTAGTTTTAGGCTGACTAATTTAGTTGAAATCTCAATTACGTGTTTTTTCAATTTTTCCAATTGGATATCAGTTAGATACCAAATGTATATGCTAACTAAGTACAACATTAACTAGTTTTCGGTTGGCTAATTCGTTTAAAATCTCAATTACATCTTTCTTTTTTTTCAATTTTTTCAATGAAATATCAATTCGATACGAAATGTATACAAATTGAATACAACATTAACTATTTTTAGGTTGGCTAGTACACATAATAAATGTTATAAAATTATAATTCATTTACTTAAAAGACAAAATAAATCAAAAACATAAGTTTGTCACAATAAAACAACCAAATCAAAATAAGCATAAATTATATCTTCTTTTTTTCAGCAAGTTAATTTGAACATGTCTTCATGTTGTGTCCTTCTTGACGACATGCACTGCCGTAACCTCAGAGCTCTTGAACTTCACATCAACAAGCCCTTTCCAATTATGGGGTGTGTATCGGTCGGTTCGGTTTATCGGTTTTTGGTTTTTAAATATGATGAACCGATAACCAAACCAATAAGATATTTGTTATCGGTTTTTGGTTTATTAGTTTTGAACTTTAACGGTTCGATTTAACCAATAAGAAAATGATTTTAAAACAAATATATGACTTGTCCAACAATTTAACGTGAAATAAAAAAGAGAGAAATCTAATTACTCATTGAGTGCAAAAAATCTGCTTAGTGTAGTAAAAGTATAGCACATACTCATAATTCACAACCCTAGTCGTTGCCTAACCTTTGCTGTCGTTGTTCTTAGTTCTTTAGGTTTTTGACGTTGTGAACCTAAAGACTAAAGTAATACTAAAACCTAAAGGATAAATGTAGATAGCAGAGTTAATTAAGTAATGTTAATTGTGTAGGGTCCTTATAGTTATAGTCTAAAATAGTGATTATATTAATATATTTTGTTTGACATTTATAAATGACTAAAAATTAAAATAGTAAAATATTATACTCTTAATGGGTTATCGATTAACCCAATAACCCAATATTAAAAAACCTATATCAAATCGATAACCCAATAATTTTTTTATAAAACCATTAAATAACTGTTAACCCAATAACCCAATAACAATAAACCAATAACACTTTTTTCGGTTCGGTTTATCGATCAGTTTGGTTTTTCACACCCCTATTTTCAATTTTCAAATTGTGGTCTTCTTACAGTTATTTTATAACCAAGCGACAATAATTTATGCTCCAATACTTTTTGAATTGCATATTTTCCTGTTCCATCATAAATTATTGTGTCAGTATTACAAGATACAAAAGTACAAATAACTTTTATACATAAGTTATATCAGTATACGAATTTCATACCATTTTTATGCATACTTTTTATACCTATTTCATGCCAAAAGTAAACACTGATTCATGAAAAAAAGAATACGAAATCATACAATTTATAACTAGTAATTATCTTTTATTAAATAAATAGTATACCAATTTCATCCCACTATTATGCACAATTCCAATCAATATAATGTCAAAAATAGAAATTGAATCATACCAGATTCGGGCCATAAAAACTATACATTTTCATACAAATTTGATCTTACAACTATACCAATTTCATGCAAAATTTACGTCAATTTTTATACTAGAATCATATCAAAAAATTAATAATACTTCTAACAATTAATTGTCATTTATTAGATAAATAGTATACAAAATTCATTTCAATATAATGTCAAAATCATACCAACACGGTATAATCAGTATATCAATTTTTAAAAAAAATTATGTAATTTTTTTAAACCAGAAACATACAAAAAATGAATGTTCATACCAAAATCTATACCAATTTCAAACAATTTTTTATGTAATTTCAAAAAATGAATGTGCATACCAAAAACACCATCATTAGAACTTTCACATATAGCCACTCAAAAATAGCCTAATTACTCTCCATAGCTATAGTTTGATAATTATAATTTGTAACTACATGTTATATGGAGGAGAGAGGCGAGCGAGACTGGGAGAGAGAGGAGAGAGGCGAGAGAGGGGGGGCAAAGATTGGGAGAAAGGTGAATTGTATATGTACATAGGTTAGATAATTGTATATTATACATATGTATTTGTATATATGGCAAGCGAGTGGGAGAGAGAAGAGAGAAGAGAGAGGCGAGCGAGAGAGGGCAGAAGTGGGAGAGAGGCGAATTGTATATGTATAGAGGTTAGATAATTGTATATTATACATATGCATTTGTATATATGGCAAGCGAGATTGGGAGAGGGAGGAGAGAGGCGAGCGAGATTGGGAGAGGGAGGAGAGAGTCGAGCGAGAGAGGGCAAAGAGTGAAAGAGAAGTGAATTGTATATGTATATAGGTTAGACAATTGTATATTATACATATGTATTTGTATATTCTGGCGAATTATACATATAAAAACGTGGCAAATTATACAGACTCGAAGTCAGCCCGCGTAATTAATGTATAATGTTAGTAGTGAGTGGTAATTATAGCAAACTATAGCTATGATGAGTAATTTAGTAGTATAAGTTTGCTTTACGTCCGATTTGTGGACCAATACAAAGAAAAAATCGCAAAGAACACTAATCTAAAGGATCCCATCTACCACCATATTTTATTAATACTGATAAGAAGTCGTCCATTGTAAGAAAATAATGATTATTGAATAAAATGAATATGAATTAGATGAGAGTGAACTAACTAGAAAAAAATTGAGAAGAGAGAGAAATTTTGAACAAAAGGTAAGAAATCTGTTTTGAATGAATTTTAACTGCTTTGAGTGAAATAAGGAAAATAAATATTTTATTTTATTTTATGAATCTCCTATTTTTATGACTCCTATTAATTATCATATAATTATTTCAAATTATTTACTAGTAATATATCCATTTTTACCTTATTTATTTTTTAGACTAATTATTATTTACTGTAATTTTAAATCATTTTTTTTATTTTACTAAAATGTTAAACCTGCAATTTTTTATTGTTATAATCTGAAAGATAAAGAATAATGTCATAACTTATAATTATTAATCCTATATATGTCAATTATAAAATTTTCACAATAAAAATTGGCATTCTATAGCAAATTCCTTGCATTTACTAGAAATGTAAAAATTCCCTTACTTTTTTTTTTCAAAGAAAAATTGCCTCACTTATTTCATGCTTCATAAATATCTTCCCGTTAATTACATACATATTTCCCAATATAAATACAATACAACTACAAAATAAATACTTTCATTATTCCCTTCGTGACACTTTTATTTGTCCATTATACTAAAAATATGTTCTCACTTTTATTTATTTATTGTTGGGGTGGGGGTGGGGGGGAGACAAACTATAATGTAGTTCCTGATTATTAGCTGTAACTATTTTTTCAATTTTTTTAAAAAAATATTAAAATGTTATATTTAAAGGATTATATAATAAAATTGTCACTCTATTCTGTTGTGTTCATGGGCGTGCCAAGTTTTTTTTTGATAAGCAAATATGGATCGGATGAAATAATTACTGGGCCTGCTTGTAAGAATGGAGTGAGCTAGCCCAGTTGTATTATCCATTTACAGTGGCCAGTATTTTAAATGTCATGAAAAATAACCAGTTCACAAAGCACAGGTATTTTTATTGAAGTGCATGATATATATTAGTGAGCAATAAATGGAGAAAATGATATGTAACCACTATGACATGTTCAAAATTTGATGTTGTTCGTATTATATCTTACTAATTATTTCATTACACCTTAAATTGCTATTAACTTTCTTGACATTTAATTGTGAAAGAAATCTTATACTTATATAAAGGATGTTGTCTCATGCCTTATATTGGGTAGATGAAAAGTATTTTTTTGTAGATAGAAAGGAATATGGCATGAAATACCCTTATAATTTGAGTGTTGATGTAGTGAAAGAAAGTTTTATGCTGAAAGGAAAATATTGTAAATAATTATATATATATAAAAAGAGAATTTTAGGCCAGACTACATGGCGCCACCACAAACCAGAATTCTCTTTTAATTTATTTATTTCCAAAATTATCCAATTCCCCTTTCATGAAAAGTTGTGACTTTTATGAAAAATTGTGACTTTAATGAATAGTTGCGACTTTTATGAAAAGTTGTGACGTTTATGAAAGGTTGTGACCTTTCCGAAGGGGTTGAAACTTTTCCAAATAGTTGTAACATTTCCGATAAGGCACAATAAACATTTGTTCACACTACCCTTTGTTGTCTATAAATAGAGGGATTTTCCTCTCATTTTTAAAACAACGAAAATTCTGAATCTCTTCTTCTTCACAATTAAATATTTGTGTATTTTGCTCCTGTTGAGTGGCTCACTGACACCATTACTTATGTTAAAGATCTTGATATGTATTTTTACAATAATTAATTTATGCTTATGTTATTAAGGATAAATGATAAGATGTAATATTTTTCATTTTCCTTTACATTATTAATGTTTGTTACTACGTAATCTTGTATGTAAGATAACATAGTGTTTTTAGTTTTAATGACTGATAGATTTTAAGTATTATTTTATAAATTTTGTGATATTAAATTCCCACGCGAAACGCAAGTAATTTTAGTAGTAAGAAATATAGTTGAAGAAGTAGATGGATTTGAGTCGGTAAGAATCACTTTTCTTAAAAATATATTGCCCGGATACATATGGAAAAAACTACAAGCAATTCCATTTAGGTTACAACAAAGCCGTTGAATATACCTATAAAGTTTTCTATTTGCTACTTCTAAGAGTATTTGCATTATAGAATTTAAGACATGACTTTTCATAATAGTCATGTTCTTTCACTAACAAATGTTTTTTTATAATAGTCATGTTCTTTCATTAATAGACGAGTACCTTTATATAAATTACAAAATATCCAACTAAGATTCATTTCATGAAGCTTTAGACTCAACATCTTTTCCGGAGTTATACGATGTTTGTTGGATTGTTATATATTGAAGGATACTAGTCAAGAGTTGCAATGTTGAACCAGTGAAAATTATATCGTAGTAAACTTGAATCATCTTAACTGAGGAAACCAAAATATACACACATCAACCTAAATATTTTAAACTCGGTAAAATTCAATGTCTACAAATATATTTTTCAAATAAATTTTGTTTTAAGAAAAAAATCTTGAATAATTTGATTTTTCTTTGATGTTTTTTGTTTTAGAAATACAAAAGTTTTGTGTGCACAAAAAATAGAATTTTGTAAAGAAGAATATAAAGGAAGGGATATATATATATAGATGTATATATCAATCAATTGTGAAGCATGCATATATCAGAAAATGCCTTAATCAATAGATTATGATGATCGAATCCAGCCGGGTTATCATGCTTGGATTCTGCTGCCTCTTCTGTTTATCACTGTTTACTCATAACTATTACCTAAGAAAACCATTTTAAGTCATTTCATCATATATCCTAATATAAAATTAGATTCTTTACGTTAAATTTTGTTACGCTGAGATCAACCTGCATTGAAACTTGACTAATTTAAATTCACATTACGCTGAGATCAACCTGCATTAAAACCTGACTAATTCAAATTAACGTTGCGTAAAGTCTCATCTAGAAGAAGCACTCCCTAACAAGGAAATTTTAAATTTGGATAAAGAATTAGGTAGAGGTGTCATTTGGATCATTTTGTTTCGTTTATCGTAGTATTGTTAATCATGTTTGATTATTTAATATACAATTGATATAAACTAATAAAATGATCTTTGATAATATATATTTGAATCGGATTTTTAAATGGCAAACAAACAATGTACTCCTTTTTCTTTGTTATATGTGATATTTTCTCGCTCCATCCCAATAAAATTCATTTATGTTGAGATGTTTGATTGAATAGAAAATTTAAGAAAGAAAGATTTTAAAATTTATTGCTTAAATCAAATCATAAAGATTTATAAAGCTCTAAATCATATGTTTAAAAGTAAGACGAGAAATCTAAAACTAAAATATAAAATGTATTATTTTTTTGGTTAACTAAATCAAAAAGTGTCTTACATAAAATGTGATAAAGATAAAATACTATTTCTAATTAGTTTATTCATAAAATAAATTATATATTAATATATCATGAAACAATTTTAAATTTAAATTTCTCATTTACCCGTTTTCATAACCACGCGAATTTTTACATTCAAAATACATGCTAAAAAATCACTCTGTTTTGTTCCAAAACAAACACCAACACATATGCAAATTGCAATAATATGATTTTATACTTATTAAAATATCATTGCAATTTTAATATTATATTCATTTCAATTTATGTGATACTAACTAAATCTAGGTAAGGTAGCAAGATGTTTGAAATTTGTAGTTTAAAATAAGTCATAAATCTTTGTATATCTAGCTATAAATTATTTAATTAAAAGGTTAAAAAAAGAATAAGTTAAATTAAATTATTTTTAAATTAGAATTATATAACATTCCATCTGAACATACTAAAAAGAAAAATACATTATTCCCTATGTTTTAATTATTTTCTTATTAGTTTGTTTAGAAAAGAATATTTATTTTTGTTTTATAACTTTTAAATTTTAATTTTCACATGCCGGCCATGTATAAAATCAAACTAGTATATATATTTTGATACATTTTATTATATTTTTTCAATTCCGTATTAAATCAAAATTCGACGATAAAAGGAGTAACCGAATTTCGAAAAGTTTGTAGTCAAAGAAAAGTAAAATAGAATGGTACAAATTTTGAATGAAATCGAAAAGGTAGCTTTTATATAGCAGGACAGACTGAACTTACAGTCTCCACTGTTAATAACTCTGGAAGAAAATGTACTTTGCCCATTTATTCAGTCTTGTGAATATTTTGAGTATCTAACCATTGGATCAACCAGAATTTCCTCAGCCCTAAAGTACACTAACTAGGGCTCCACCCCATAACTCAATGTCTCTCATCAGAGGCGTAGCTATATTATAGTCAGGTTCATCGGGAAAAAAATACCGTATATATAAGTAAAATAATATACAAAGTGATTAAATAATATATTTTAGATGTCTTGAAAGAGCTAGTCCTTAGGGTGCTCATGCGTTTAAATCTCACTAGCAAATTTTTTTTTTCTTTTTTTTTACATCCTTTGTAAAATTTCAGCCTTTGCCACTGCTTTCATCTAGGCTTGGTTATTATGGACGCATTACAATAAAATAGTTTATCGTAGTTTGTTGTCACTGAATTTAATGTTGCTATAGGCTTTAGCGATATTTATAAGAATAATTATTACCACTAAAAATATATCTTTAGCGATAATTAACCTATTATCGTTAATTGATTGCCGCTAAAAATGACATTTCTGCCCTCTTCCTAATTCATATTATACACAAATAAGAAGCAAAGTAAATATTTGAATTCAAGCCTTCACACAAGGAATTTTTACAGCTTGGTTTGATGGTTGTTGTTAGTTGTTACATTTCATTTCATAATTACCGTAGGCATATCTAAGATTAGATCAAGAAATAAGGCATTATTATACGTGATTTAAAGAGAAAAGCATTGATTTATGTGAACCATGCCTCAACTTATAAATACTCCCTTGTTCATAATATATCATATTGTATTGGATGATATCACTTCGATAAAAACAAAGTTTGTATACATCTCATTGTTTAAGTTTATAACTAATATAATGGTCTACATAAGCAATCTGAACTGAAGAATTAACTCACAATATTTTTTTGAAAATAAAATAAGGTATTGGATCGCATTATTAAAAATAATGTAAGATCATAAATAATAAAAATAAAATAATTAAATAATAAATAAGACAAAATAAAAAATAATAAGATAACGACACAATCACATAAACCAGATCATACAAGTAACAATCGTCCTCAGAAACCCCGTCTTTCGTGGGCGCCTTTTTAGGCGTTACAACGTCATTATTGTTATCACACCAAAATTAAGTCACTCTCTGTCTATATATCTTCTTTCCCTGTACTTCTTTTTGCTTCAGTCATTTGTATATTAGCTAAGTCATAAAATTATTTTAATTATCTATACATTTTTTCTAAATAAGAAAAAGTTTATAAAATCGTATAATACACTATAATATATATCCTAAAAATAATTATAACATTTTATTGATCAAAATTTAATATAATAAAAAAATAAAATTGAACAAGTCACAGTTGTACTAATTCTTATTAATTACAATCCTCCCATATAATATGGGCAAGCTCCATTAAGTTAAACTTGTTTTTGTTTTTCTCGATTATATGATCCAAAAACGAATAAACATTGTTAATTTGAGTCATTTGTAATGTATAAGAATTATTATTTTTATGTAATGTTGATTTGAGTAAGGTACTAAGGTAGTAATAAATTTGATAAAAAAACTTTAATGACTTCGATGAATAATAATGATAAAATATGAATTTAAACCGTGTATTTTGTTCTTTCTTCATTGTTAGTGTAATATATCATAAATATAATAAATTAAAAATTAAAAAAACAAAAAATGAATAAATAATAATTTAGATTGATTCGTGAATGTCTCGCTCTTTTTGAAGAGATTAGAACCCATTGTGGGATAATCTATTTGGTACACTGATCCAGTAGTTATACTCTTAACTTATTTTCTTCGAGATATAATACTCCATCAAGTACAACACAATACCGTGGATTAATTAAAGAACTCAAAGCTTCACGGAATAATAAATTTTACGTTGATGAAAATAATTATTATATGAGATATAAATAAGTTTAAAAGTAATGATATAAATTATAAATTTTATTTACATTTAAAATAAATAATTAGTAGATACAAATACAAGTTCTAATAAAATATAATATAATGATTTGAAATTTAATTGAAATCACATCTTCAAACACTGCATTTTACTCATAATTTTATATCACAATATAAATCGCATGCCCACCTTCCCTGCATCTAATTTTTGGTATTTGAATTATAATTAAAAGACCAAAAGAGAAACTCAAACCCTACTATTACCAGCCGGCCTTCAAAAAAGTTCAAACAAGCCAAGTTTTTACATGCATGTTAGATTAATGAAACGCATAACATACACATTGATGATTAGAAAGATCAAAGGAACGTAACGGGTCATTAGTGACACTGACACATAATCGTGAATATTGTAACTGAAATAAACAAAACAAGTGATCGATCGAACTTAGAATACAAGAAAAAAAAAGATTTAACTATTTAACTACATTTACCATAACATTTTAGAGATTTTCTTCTTTTTAACACTCCAACACAAAATCATAACATGCATTTCTTATCGTATTGCATGAAGTACTAGAACCACATAGTTTAATTTACACACTATGATAGTTTATGCTAAAACACATACGATACGATACAAAACTAAACATTAATAATAGGAACAAGTTTGTTTCGTTATAGCAGTTGAGTCTACTTCCTCCCGAATCCGAGCTTGAGATCAAGCTCCACAGTAACACTAACTTTTTGTTAAATTCATTAGAGCTAAATAAATGCGCAGTTGAAGTTACCACTGAGCATTTTCTTTGATTAGTAGCAATAGCGCCACCATTTTTCTTCTTTTTTTTCATTTTCATTTCACGACACGAATTTGAAGATGATGACGTGGATGTTGGTGAAGTAGGCAGAGGAACAATCGGTGGAATTTGGAAATTTGTTCGAGCTTTTGAACCTCTCAACCACCTCGCCGCCGCGTCGTACGCACGCGCCGCCTCCTCCGGCGTGTCGAATGTACCCAGCCAGTGTCTGCACCGCCCTATACGGTCGCGAATCTCCGCTGACCATCTCCCCCCATGGCCTCTTTCTCACTCCTCTGTAACTCTTCTCCACTGATGGAACATTATTCCTCTTTTCTGCAGGACACGTGCGTTTCAGAAGAGAAACTGCAGAATTTGGATCATCATTCTTGTTTTCATTGTTATTGTAACCGAAAAGAACATGTTCTCCAACAACAGCAGCAATTCCTTCAAGAACAGGGGATTTTTCATTTTCATTTTCATGGGCAGAAACAGAGTAGTTATCCCAAAATGGGTCGAGGGAATAATTAGTGTTGTCAATGGAGAAATTATGATTTGGTTCATTTGGGTAATAAAGGGGTTTTTGTGTAGAGAAGAAGAATGGTTCAGCTTTTTGAGAATGGGAATTATACATTGTATTGTGCTAAAGATGGAAGAGAAACACAAAAAGATTTTACATAGATTGTGATGATCAGAACTCAGAGTTCAACTATTTATAATCTCAACGATAATTCATTGTTTATTGAAATTATTCTCCTTTGTGAGTAATTGGGTTATTTTTGTATAAATTTGGAATAATAAATTTAATTGAAATTGATTGTTTAATTGAAAATATTTTCCGTCTTAATTTATGTGGCACTGCTAAATTTGTTAGTTTTTTTTTTTAAAAAAAGCTTCTATTAAAACTTATGAATTAAAATATATTATAGATATTTATGTAATTATAAATAAAGTGGATGTTTTGATTGAATTCCCCTATTCTAATTTGAATTTTGATACCTGAACCGATGAAAATATATTCAAATTCAATCTAAATAAGCTTGTTTTGGATTGAATATTTTATATTAATTTTTTTGTCTTTTAAGATTAATCATATCGATTATAAATTTTAAGATAAAATGATAAAAATTAATTCAAAATCATACTTCAAAATTTTTAACTTATGATTTTCGACTTATATTAGTAGTCAAATGTCAATTTAAACAAACTCTGTATTACTAAATTTTTGAAAATTAGACTTGAGAGAATTAGGGACAAAAAAAAATTATGAAGTAGAGTTGAATAAAAGACATTAAATTAAATATTTGAAAATTCCATTGTATAAATTCATATACATTCCGAAATTCATAAATAATCTAATGCATAATTCAAAAAAGTAGATTTAAAATATATTTTCATCTTTTATTTCATCTACTTTCTTTTTTAATATGTTTAAGAAAGTAAAATCCTTTTTTCCCCTTTTAATTCTTATATTTTAACTTTTTACGTAACATGTTTTTAATTACAAGGATATTTCAATATATATGACATGTTTTTAGTTTTAGATCATATAATTTTCAAAATCCTTTTTAAACTCTAATAAACCAACTTAAAATAAATCATACTGTACAAATTTAAATTAAAGAAATAACATTCTATTTTAAAGGAATCAAGTATTAAAAACATATCACATAAAATAATATATTATTAGGGGGTCTAGGATTTTATAGATATGGGTGTCAAATACGATAAGACAAGAATCCGTCATGTTTATTAATTATCACTGTAATAACACTGCCATTACTTGCAAGAGCGGGATATATACCTCTTTGTTAAAAGACAAAACTACCCACTGAAGCTCTCCAACATTTTTCTTTTTGATAGAATAATATTAAAATTGGATGTAAAATAAGTTAAACTTTCTCCATTCTAATTTCTAAGTTTTAATTTGATAGAATGCAAAGTTAAAAAGACTATTGAATGTTGTAATCTAGTATATATCAGGTTATTTTTATATGTAAATTTTTTGATTAAAAAGATCACTATTAACTTTTTTATTTAAATTTGATGGTCTTAAACACTATTTGGATAGTTATTTAAAATTTTAATCATAATTATTATTAGTTTAATAAAATTGAAAATCTTATATCTGACAGCTATTTGTGAGACTTAAATTGTTATTTCAATTCATGTGTCATATTTTTTTTATTTGCTTATTTAAAAAAAAATTATTATACTTTTTAATATAAAATATATTTCTTCATCTTATCTTTAGTAAAGTAATTTATAACAAATATTTATAATTTTTCTAAATCATAAGTTCTAAAATGAGTTCTTTTTTTCTTTCTAAATTCCATATTCAACTAAGTAATACCAAATAAATTCGAAGAAAGTAAATACTTTTATCATTAAATTGTTTTTTAAATATAAGTCTCATTTTAAAGAATAGATTAAACAAAAAATGTCATATAAAATGTGACTTGAGTAAAGTAAAGTAGGAAATCTGATGCAGGGACTTAAATATCATTGTGGGAAAAGTGACTGATACGACATAATCAGATACAGAGAAAATAACAAAACAGGGTGAATACTACTCTCTCTCTCTCTCTGTTACAATTTTTGTAACGCCATTTTAATTGATATAAAATTAAAGAAAAATAGACTCTTGAAAATTGTAACTTAAAATTAATCTTGAATATTTATTTGAATATAATTTATTTTATTTTATTAAAATAAATGAAAAATAATTTCTTTATAATTATTTAAAAGTGTCATCTTTTATGATACATTAAAAAGAAAAACTATGTCATGCAAATTATTATTTTTATTATTCCATTTTTATGTGACATCCTACCTTTTTAATCTGTCTCAATAAAATATCACTTTATTATAATTAAAAATAATTTAACTTAATTTTTTTTCATCCTTACCGAAATCATCTACAACCATACAATTATTAATAAATAATTTTAAAACTATGAATTTAAACTGTCTTTTTTGTTCTTTCTTCATCGTTGATGTAATATATACCTTAAATACAATAAATCACAATTTAAAATTAAATTAACAAAAAAAAAAAAAAAATTATTAAGACTAATGCGCGGATGTTGGAGATTCAAACCTACTGAGTCATAATTTATTCAACAATTATATTCTTGACTTTGTCTCCTTCAAAATATAACAGTCCATCAAGTATAACTCAACGACTCTTGATTAGTAAAGAATTTAAATTCACAAAAAAACACCTTCATAAATATTATATCGAGTCAAACAATATCACATAAAATAAAAAAAACAGATCACTAATTAAATAGAGTAAATGATCTCAAGAATTTAAGGGAGATGTAGGGCGTAATAAGCTAAGAGCCGTAGGATTACTGTAATGAAAGGCGTCAGAGTGGCGTCAATAAGAAAAGATAGTTTGACTGCATCACAGCTGCATGGTTTAGCCATGATTGCTTCTTTTTAACCAGAGGAAGATTTGGGTGTATCACAGCTGCATTATTGTAACCGTGTAGTGACTATAAATGAACCATCATATACAAACATGCACACTACTATTTATGAACAGAAAATATAGGTTATTAATCAGATAAGTATTAAAGATTTGATCATGGAAACATGAGTAAGTTACGTGCATGGATAAATAATGATAATCATCACATCAATCAAGGGAGTTATGTGGGGGGGGGGGGTACTATGTTAGATAAATTATGGGACAAAGTAGGAATTGGCATTATATTTTTGGATGTGTATCAAATGACAATAATATATATATGAAACTTTTGGAGTGTAGTAAAAGGGACCTTTATTATTTTCATCGATGCTATCTACTACTCCTTCCATCCATCTTGTATTATTCGTTCATTTTTATTTTTTAAAGGGAATTCATATAAATTTTATTAGTTTAGAAGTTAAATACTTATAATTTATAATATTATGTATCTTATCAGATTTTTCAGATATATTTAGATATATATGTATTTCGGATATATAGAATCAAAATTAATAGGTATAATTTATTCTAAATACATTATATTTAAGTAGATTCGTATGAATATAAGATACATAGAAAATCTTGTTCACCTTATGTATCTGGTATCCCAGATACATTTGAATCACTCTTGATCTCACTCGTCTTTCTCCCTATTTTTGTGCTTTTGATAGCATAAATACATGTATCTAAGTGTATTTTTGTCAATATATGGTAGAATTTTTTTAATTATTGATAAGATACTTAATATTTTGAAAGTATATATAATAATAGTATCTATGGTTGTGAAATATGTCTGATTAGTTAGTTGGTTTTTTTTATACGTTTTCAAAATATCTTAAATAAAAAAGTGTTTTTATTAATTTTGCATTCAACTCTTTTAGTATACTTTTTTTAGGTCTTATTCATTAACATAAATGTTTAAAATAAAAAAAATTAAAGACAAAATTTAATTTTTTTCAATTATATCTTAATTGTAGAAAGTAATAGGAGTGAATAGTAATTAATTTGAGACATGAGTATATTTTTAGGTTATGGAATGTAGGGAGTACAAGTCTCACTCTTTTCTGGATGCAGTCTACTGTGTGCTGATGTGCTTCCTGCATCTCTCATCCTTCCATGGTTCTAAAGATTCTTTAGACAGATTTTTGAAACATTAATTTTGATGAGTCTAAGTTATACGATTAAAAATAAAGAAGATAATTAAAGAAAAAATTACGCGGATAAACAAATATATGTTAGTTAATTAACTAACATAGATATAGTTTGAATTAATTACGGCTGACAATTTAATTTTTCCTGTAATTAAATTCTTATACATATACAAATACAAACTATATATATATGACAAATATACAAATACAATAAGCCTCTCTCCACTCCCTGCCCTCTCTCGCTCGCCTCTTTCCTCCCACTCCCAATCTCGCTCGTCAGATATACAAATATATATGTATATCAGTTACATATATACTATTATCTGGCAAATATACATATACAATTCATCTCTCTCCACTCTGTGCTTTCACTCACTCGCCTTTCTCCTCCCTATCCCAATCTCGCTCGCTCACCCTCTCTCCTCTATCTCTCAATCTCGCTCTCCAAATATACAAATACATATGTATACTAATTACATATATACAATTATTTGACAGATATACATATACAAATCATATAGTTGATAAATCATATAACAAAAACTTATACTAAAAATCAAAATATTATTATATGAAAACTAATATAAAGAAAAACATTGAAACTTTAGAGAGAATAAATCTCCCCGTAAACAAGACTCTTAAACGACTACATTGTGGATGTTATTGTTATTGTGTTAGAAGAAACAAACCTATATTTATACTGTCCTAAAACCTTTCCTACTAGAAAAGAACTAGCTACTCCAAAACATTTTCCTAAGAGGAAAGAATAAACCAAATATGAAAGAATATTATATTTTCCTTTCAGGAAAAGTAAAAATATTTATGGTAATGTTTTGTCTTTTCGTTAAGGAAAAATAAATCTTAAATTATGGTAAGAAAATCAGGGCAAAACCCTAACAAATCTCCCTTTTGGCATGAATTTTCTGGCATAATAATCTTGATCCTCTTTCTTCACACAATCTTCATGTATCACTGCTGCTTACCATTATTTAAAATTGATCTGGGTTAAAACTTGGAGCCCTATGTTAAAAGTGATGAACAGGGTTGAAAGTGGAGCCCATGCGTTAAAAGTAATATGCATGAGTTGAAAGTGGAGCTCATGCGCTAAAAGTAAGATGCATGAGTTAAAAGTGGAGCTCATGCGTTAAAAGTAAAGATACATGAGTTAAAAGTGGAGCCCGAGCATTAAAGTTTGCAGGGGTTGAAAGTTACAGCCCATGCTATAAAATAAGCATGAGTTGAAAATTGATTTTGTTTTAAGGGATGGAGCAGCAGGATATTGTTGAAAATATATTTGAAAATTTTCTCCACATGTAGCTTAACAAAAAATCTTCATTATCATCAAATTTGTTGCAAATTGATTTGAAACCACTTGAACCTTTCTTTAACCTCGTTGAACCATAGGACCACCGGAACTTTGAACCATTTGCTCTGATACCACTTGTTGGGTTCTGAAGGGTGATGAGGGCGTCATGCGGAAGCTTACAATTTGCAAATCATATAGTTGATAAATTAGATAACAAAAACTTATACTAAAAATCAAAATATTATTATATGAAAACTAATATAAAGAAAAACATTGAAATTTTAGAGAGAATAAATCTCCCCGTAAACAAGACTCTTAAACGACTACATTGTGGATGTTATTGTTATTGTGTTAGAAGAAATAAACTTATATTTATAGAGTCCTAAAACCTTTTCTACTAGAAAAGAACTAGCTATTCCAAAACATTTTCCTAAGAGGAAAAAATAAACCAAATATGAAAGAATATTATATTTTCCTTTCAGGAAAAGTAAAAACATTTATGGTAATGTTTTGTCTTTTGGTTAAGGAAAAATAAGTCTTAAATTATGGTAAGAAAATCAGGGCAAAACCCTAACACTCCTTACTCTCTGCCCTCTCTCGCACGCCTCTCTTCTCCCTCTCCCAATCTAGCTCGCCTCTCTCCTCCCTCTAACATGTAGCTACTAATCGTAATTAGCAAATTATAACTATGAAGCATAATTAAGTTATTTTTGAGTAGCTATATGCGAAAATTCCCCATAATTAAACTTGTGACACTTTAACGGAACAAATTAAAAAAAGTTAGATCAAGCAAGACCGTCAATTTTTTAGGCTGACTAACTTTTGAAGATAAGGACCTACAACACCTTAATATTGCACTCTTTAGAAGACATAACTCAAGTTTTCAGAGAAGTGTTAGAATATCACACGTATTAAAAACTTAGCAGATGGTATTTAAGGGGATCAACTTTATATTTTAATTCTAGGCTTTTGAGACATTTTCAAGAGTATTAATTACCTCTAAAAAATATATTTAATAATAATTAAATTATTAAACTTATCACATAATAAGCGTTTTAAATAATTTTTACATTTTATCTTTAATCTTTCTTTCATGTTCACTTAATTTATATTCCTATTGTTTAAATTCTGTTTGTTGCTTAATGGAATATGGCCAGTTTGGGACATATTTCGAGGAAGTGTAAGGTGGAGTTTGGTTGCTAGTATATGATAATTTAGGAAACATTGGCTTGGAACAAAAGGGAATGTCGGTCTATAACTCTCTAAACAATATTAAAGTTTAGACATATATATACACTTCTTATTTCTTTATTTTTTCAGAAAATAAATAACAAAAAAAAATGTATTGATCCCAAGGAATTGAATTGGACATTAGTCAATATGGTGTTTTATGTAATTAAAGAACAGACACTCTTTTTACCAAGAGACAAGAGTCATGTTGTTTTATGTTTTGGAAAACACTAGGTTTATAAAGACAGTAAAGGAAATCCCCAAAAGAAATAGGACAAGCACTAAAATGTGCGCTATAATGATACTCTCAATTAATAATCTATTTCCTCCGTCTCAAAATATTTGTCATACTAAAAATTCAAAATAAATTAATTATTGTGTTATAAGGATTTTTGAAGATTATATATACTTTAATTATCAAACATAAATAATAATACAATAGTTGAATAATATTTTATAAATTATATATAAACACGATAAATAATTTATGACGGACCGAATGATTTTTTATTATTACTATGATCGACATCTCTGTGGATTCTGCTTGTTTCGATGTGTCAGTACTCACTATGGATTTACCCTTATTTTGCAACAAGTTTGATGCATTGGAAAAGTAAAATTGGGCAATGTTATAATGCACTCTCTTTTTGTATCTTCATTTATTTTTGTCTCTTTTGAATATCCTTTCGTTCTTTACTCTACTTTAATCTACCATTTTCTATCCTACTATAATAAAGAATTATATTTGTCCTAGTCAAACCAATAAATGAAATACTTAATTTGTTCTAAAAAGGTTGTTGTTGAGTGAATTAAGTATATTTTTTAAGATAATAAAATTTTTATTTGAATTTATGAGAGAACATTTTACCTTTAATGTGGATTTTTCAAAGCAAAATTCAAATTTAATAGTAATATTTAAAATGAATATAGTTTCGAGATAAAAGAATAATTTGATTTTATTTAAATTTCATTGATTCATATATATCATTAACATGATATTTTAAAGTGGCAAGATGCATAAGTGATAAGAGGATATAAAAAAATAAACACAGGTAAAACATGGGATTAAATATTTGAGTTGCATTGCATTATTGGGGTAATTTTTGCATATAGCTACTAAAAATAACTTAGTTATTCTCCATAACTATAGTTTGCTAATTACGATTCGTAGCTACATGTTCGAGGAATGAGAGAAGCGAGCGAGAATGGGAGAGGGAGGAGGGATGTAAATTGTATATGTATATCGGTTATATAATTGTATCTATGTAACTAGTATGTATATGTATTCATGCTTGTATTTGTATAACTGCATACAATTGAATCGAATTCAAACAATTGTATTTGTATATTCACTTTCTCTCTCGCTTTATGCCAACACAAATTGTAGCTATGTTTGATATAATTATCTACAAATATATGTTTAACCGTGTAATTTTCCTTTATCGTAACCATCCAGCCTCAGTTTAGCCCATAAAATTCTACACCAGGGCGGTCCAATTTGACTGAAGGGGTTGGGTTGGGCCAAACAAGACACTGGGCTTGGTAGACCAGCCCAGGTGCTTGCTCGGGTTTCAGCCCACCGGCCATCGGTCCCGACTAGCTACGTTGGGAGCCTAAAACATACATTTTCTTTTACAATGGAGCCTCAAACGACATAATGTTGCACTCATTTATACGATTTAATTTATTCTTTTGAAAATATTCCCCTAGTGCGTTAATATTAGAGATATATTTTGGTCTCCTAATATCATGATTAAGATTACATTACAACTTTTCTAATAGCATTGATAACTACTTATTCTATCTCAAATTATCTGAAACATTAACCAAGAGCATTTATTTATTTAAATTAAAATCAATGACATTTGAACAATCATAGTAACATTTTGAAGTGTTTATAGTTTCAATAGCAATAAAAACTAAGAATATAATTGGGATAAAAAACTAAATTTTTACGATATATTTTGGGACAAAGGAGTAGCAAGCTGAGTCACAAATTCACAAAAATGTTGGTAAAATATGATGCTCTCAGACAACAATTCCTCCATAAAAGATAATAAATCCAACATTCAAACAACTTGAATCCAATCAACAATACTAAGAGCACATTTCGAAATTCGAAAGACTATATAATATTTTAGAACTAAAAAATTAAAGCATAAAGCAATTAAATTAGTGCACTTCATTTAGATTCATCAGGTAAGGTTGCAAGCCAAGCAGGAGGCTGCATCCCAGTTTGTTCGTGCACTGTTTGAAGCAGAGGAGGCAGCATGCGGTACAAACCGGCAACATCCTTCAATCCACTCCCACCTTCACCACCATTCCTTTCACCTCCATTAGCGCCTGACCAAATGCTAATCTTTGGCTGCATACCATTCACTGCTTGAGCGTTGAGTTGGGCGATTTCCTTATAGATACCGTTGTTGATCATCAAATAGTCTCTGAGAGCAGAGTAATCGTGATTCAATTCCTTGAGAATGGATCCTAAGTACATGGCTTGTGCTTTTCCAATCGCTGCTATTTCTTCCGCTTCCTTTTGCTTTGCATACAGCTCACTGTTTGCAGCCTGCTGCCGAGCATAGAGGTCAGCATCTGCACTTGCTCTTTGTGCCTCTGCTTTCTTCTGGCTCTCGAATAGAGCAGCTTCCGCTTCTTTCTGTCGCTTGTATAATACTGAGTTTGCCTCTTGCACCTGTTCAAATCAACATGTATAACTCTCTTTCAGTCACGTTACTACACACTAAGTTTCGATGCACATAAATTGAGACAGAGGAAATACCTTAATATCGTATTCAACATTAGCCTTGCTGAGAAGATCAGCCTTGAGCTTAGCAGTCTGAGCAAGAGCTTTCTTCTTCTCCACTTCCATTTGCAACTCTGCCTCTCTTATTGCCACCGCCTTCTCAGCTTCCACCTCCGCCAGCCTGGCAGTTCGAGACCACCCGGCTTTCTTCCTTGCCAGCTCAGCACTTGCCTCAACAACCTCTGCTTCTTTTTGGTTTTCAAATACTCTAACTTCTTCTTTTTTCCCTTCTCCTTGCCTTCTGGTTGATATGATCATTGTCTCAGCATCAATCTTAGCAGCATTCTGCTTTGTCTCTCCATCTCTTTGCTTTGAACCTATCTCTCCTTTCATCCTCGCCTCTGCAACATCTATCTGTAGGAAGACAAAGCAAAAACAATAAACAATGAATTACAGATATTTATTTATTTATATGAGTGAATAGGTTAGAACCTTCCTAAGCTATCACCATTTCGCGAGTTTCACATCTTAAGTACTATTCGGTGTATGTTCCTCACTACAATGCCTTTAATTTTGGATTAAAACCACCAATTGAATATAGCCAAATGTTGGGATAACTTGATAAAAGGAGTGTCGAAGATGAAAGAGTTCATGGGTATGTGAACAGTCAATAATATAGGTAGGAAACTCGCAAAAAAACAAGAGATAATATTGTAGTAACTATGATACATGTATGAGCAATATATATACATGAGACATTAGTTTCCCTCATTCAATCTTACACATCATAAACAACAACATACCTATAAAGAAGTCAAGAACAAATAAACAAAATAGAGATTGACATGCACCTTAGCTTGGTTAGCAGCTTCCATCTGAGTTTTTTGTCCAAGGTAAGAGAAATACTCATGACCAGGGACATCTACAAGTTGTTTAACATTAGCATTATAGATATAAAGCCCAAATTGATTCAATTCAAGCTGCACTTTCTCAAATACTTCTTTCTTAAACTCTTTAGTTCCCTTAAAGATCTGTTCCATAGTCATTGAAGCAGCAAGAACACGCGTTTCCCCCTCGATAATTCCTTTTACAAGTTCTTTAACATGATTTGAATTCTTGTCATGATTAGATACAAGCTGCGCATACTTAATCAGACTCTCATTGTTTTCGTCCAATTGTGGCCCAATTGTGAAAACAGCAGGGAGAACAAAAGGGAGTTTTTCAGCACTCATAGCTTGAACTTCGAACGAATAGTTGACAGGTGATATATCAAGCCTGGTGCATTTTTGAAGGGGCCATAAAAAGTGCTTCTTCTCCAGTCTAATTTCTTTTATGCCACTTCCGGTGATGGCAAGTATCTCCGATGGACCAGCTACTATATACTGTGGAATACCCATTGTTAATTACAGAGATCGATTTGATGATGAAGCAAATAAACAATTTCTAGGGTCGTACGTGTAGAAATTAACAACAAAAATCGAAATATATATCGGAGAGTCGTGTAGTCCTAAACGTGGTGGAATACTAATAATTACAATGACGAAAAAAGTGGGAAATATGAATCCTTGTGCTGCAGTGATTAGACAAGGCAGAGACGGTTATGTATGGGACGAGACTCCTTTCTGTTACCTATTCTCTCTATTTTCTAAGTTCGTATTTGGATGGGAGCCACATACCGTAATTAAAATTAAGGTTCTAATCATGATTAAAATAATAAATAATTTTTATATTTACTTTGAAAAATCTTAGAAATATAAGAAAGGAAGAACCTGTTTAAAAAAAGAGCTCGTAGCGAATAGGAATACAGAGAAATTTTTTAGTTATATATAAGAATGGGATAATTTTTAGCTAGAATAGTGGGATTGACAATTTTTAAAAGTAAATAAAGAAATTATTTATTATTTTAATCCTGACTAGAACCTTGATTAAAGTAATTAAATCTCAACCTTTAATTTTTAAGTATTGGAAAGGTGTTGAAGAGATGAAAAATACTTTATTAGAGTTCTAGTCAATATTGAAGTAGTGTTTATATCAAATTAATGTATTATTTTTTGAAAAAACAATAGTATGATCAAGACCATCTCATTAGATCATGCAACTTAATTATAAGTAATGTAACGAAGTAATTATATACATAAGTTAATTATTATTTACTCATAGCAAGACACACGTCATGCATTTATTGATTTGACGTGAATAAGTGGATAAGTATACGTAGATTTTGTGCTTTAATTTGGATGTCCACCTTTTACATGCACCTAGGTGAAATCCGTTTTGCTACCATAGCCTTTAACCAATTCATAACTTCGTATACATTATTTCCAAATACATGAAAAAACAAGTTCAATCCAACCAGCAGCACAATGCAAAATAGTACTAATTCATAATTCAAAACCAGAAAATTAAAGCATAAATAATAATCCATAGCAAACTATAAAGTAACTAACTAATGTGCACTTCATTTATGGTCAGGCAATGTCGCAAGCCAAGCAGGAGGCTGCATCCCAGTTTGTTCGTGCACAGTTTCAAGCAGTGGAGGCAACATGCGGTACAAACCAGCAACATCCTTCAATCCGCTCCCACCTTCGCTTTCAGCGCTATTAGAGCCTGACCAAATGCTAATCTTTGGCTGCATACCTTGCACTGCTTGAGCGTTGGTATTTGCAATTTCCTGATAGATACCGTTGTTGATCATCAAATAGTCTCTGAGAGCAGGGTAATTGTGATTCAATTCCTTTAGAATGGATCCTATATAAATGGCTTGTGCTTTCCCAATCGTTGCTACTCCTTCCGCTTCTTTCTGTTTTGCATACAGCTCGCTGTTTGCAGCCTGCTGCCTAGCATAGAGTTCAGCATCTGCATTTGCTCTTTGTGCCTCTGCTTTCTTCTGGCTCTCGAATAGTGCAGCTTCTGCTTCTTTCTGTCGCTTGTATAATTCAGAATTTGCCTCTTGCACCTGTTTAAATTAACATGCAGTTAATTAGAACCTAAAAATTGAAATGTAGTTCTGAAATAGTAATGCTAATGTTAGGGAGCGTATTAAAGAAAAAGAAATGAATTTTGGGCGTAACTTGACAAATTAAGTAGAAAAAAAGTAGTACTACTTACCTTAATATCATATTCCACAGTAGCCTTGGTGAGAAGCTCTGCCTTGAGCTTAGCAGTCTCAACAAAAGCTTTCTTTTTCTCCACTTCCATTTGCAGCTCTGCTTCTCTTATGGCTACCGCCTTCTCGGCTTCCACCTCCGCCAGCCTGGCAGTCTGAGACCACCCTGCTTTCTTCTTTGCCAGCACAGTAGTTGCCTCAATAACCTCAGCTTCTCTTTGGTTCTGAAATATTTTAACTTCAGTGTTTACTCTAACTTCTTCCTTCTTTCCTTCTCCTTGCCTTTTCGTTGATTCAATAAATGTCTCAGCATCAATCTTAGCAGCATTTTGCTTTGTTTCACCATCTCTTAGCTTTGCACCTATCTCTCCTTTCATCCTCGCCTCCGCTACATCAATCTATCACACATGAAACAAATTAGGAGATTTCGCGGAACTCAATAGCTCTGCCTCGAAAAAATATATTTGTGTTTACGTACCTTTGCTTGATTAGCAGCCTCCATCTGAGTCTTTTGGCCGAGGTAAGAGAAATACTCATGGCCAGGAACATCTACAAGTTGCTTAACATTAGCATTATAGATATAAAGCCCAAATTGATTCAATTCAAGTTGTACTTTATCAAATACTTCTTGCTTAAATTCCTTTGTTCCCTTGAAAATCTGTTCCATTGTCATGGAAGCTGCAAGTACACGAGTTTCCCCTTCGATAACTCCCTTGACAAGATCTTGTATATGAGTTGATTGCTTGTCACTATTAGACATAAGTTTTGCATACTTAATCAAGCTCTCATAATTCGCCTCCTCCAACACTTTTGGCCCAATTGTGAATACCGCGGGGAGGTAGAAAGGGAGTTTTTCCGCGCTCATAGCTTGAACCTGGAACGAGTAGTTCACCGGGGAAATGTCAAGCGTAGTGCATTTTTGGAGGGGCCATAAAAAATGCTTCTTCTTCAGCAGTATTTCAGGTATGCCATTTCCCGTGATCGCAAGCATTTCCGATGGGCCAGCTACTATATACCTTGGAATCCCCATATCGGACTATAGATGACGATTGTTATAGAGAGCGATAAATTAAGAATATTGAGTTGATGATCATGGAATTAATGTGATGGTATGTATATATAGAGTGGGGAAATACAGTAGGAAGGTGCTAGTAGTGATTATTAGGGCTGAGGAAGTTATGTGAGTACGAAAATAGTGGAAATGAAAGCATTTCTGTTGAGAGTTTTAAGGCTAAGGGATTGTCCTTCTCTGGAAATTTCATCATTTTGTCCCTTAATTAGACCCGTGACTTTATAGTGTAACTTAATTTTCAAGTATATGTAAGTAGTTGCGAAGATTAATCTCAACAGAATCAGGCAACTTAGAGTTTTTATTTTCTAAAATTACTCAACTAAATAGTAATTTTTTCCTTAAAAAAAACTCATTATGCTTCTCCTCCTCCTTTTCGTTGAAGTAGATAAGATATGTCATATGTGTAACAAGTAATTTCTGGCTTATGCCTATTGAATAGGAGTATTTGTTTTTATTCAATTAATTAATATTTATTTAATTTAGTTCCATAAAAACTTATCCATTGAAGAAAAGAAAAAAAGAAGGTGGAGATTTTTGTGCAACAACTTAAGTTACTGATTTTGATTACTCTTTTTAGATAAAATTTAATAGTTGAGTAAAGTTTTGTGATATTTATTCAAAAGAAAACGTACAACTATATATGTCTTCTATTTAAGCAAGTGTAATAGAGTAATATTAAAATGGAGAGGCGCTAAGTGATAAAACATGTATTTAAACAATTATATATATCCAGTCCAATGAATGATCCTTCCTTTGTATGAGAGAAGAATTTCTTTGATTACAATTCTTCCTTGGCATTATTTGATGTGAAATTCAAATAGGAGATAAAGGAAGCTTCCGGGATCATAAAAATGATTTATCCCAAAATATTTCGATTTGTTGTCACAAGCACACAATTTCTTCTTAAAGAATGAGTGACCTTTCATTATCTACTGTTTTCGTAATCCCAAAATATTTCGATTTATAACCTAATATAATACTTTAATAAGTACCAAGATGGATTGTTGCTTTTGGGTTTAGAGGGCATTTGGGAGCTTTTAATATAATTTTCATTCGAGAAATGGTCATTTCTTAAGTTTTCAGTTTCTAAAAATCACCCACCAGTTACCAGTAAGCAATATACAGTATACACCACTCAGGAGAAATTAAAAAACATGTGATTCAGCTAGGCGCTCTGGCTTTTAGAGCAGTAGGTACTTCATGAAATTAGTCGAGATGCATGTAAGCTGATTTGAATATCAGTTAGTTGTGGTGCTCAGATCAATTTACACGCACCTCAACTAAATTTAAAGACGAATATGTCTTTCTAATACCGAGTTTATTTGAACCCCATACTTAACCTCTCATATGCTTAATTGAGACTTTTAGGTTCGGGATGAACGCATCATAAGATAATTTTAGTAATCAGCTATATTACAACACTCAAGAGAGGTGGTATATATATTGCTCTTAATATAATGAGAATTGGAACACTTCTTTTTCCAAATTCAAACGATTGCTTTATTTTTATTTTATTTTTTCACGTATATTAATGAAAGAAGATTCTCATATCGATGGTTAATGAGAGGATGGTCTCCTTATAATATCTTTATATGATCTTGGACAATTTCAAAATTTATTCAAGTTGTAACAAAGTCACGCCCCCTATATAGGCACCCAGTCTTTGCCTGGCGTGAATTCACCAGGGACGGTAGGTGGGAGTGATGAATGTGAAGCATCTCACATCCCACACTGGTGATTAATGGGTGATGGGCTCATGACTCGAACTACTTTGTGTATTTGCTAGTAATAAATTTTAATAGTAGTATTTATTATTTATTTTACCTTATGGTTTATGCATTATTATATTATTTCACGGCTGCTATATAGTTTTACAACAACTTTACACTATAAACATGGGGAAAACGAGCTTAAGTTAACTCATTTTGCTGGGGCCAAACAACCACTTCATTCCATCTCACGTTTTTAAAGTTTGGTGAAATTGCACTTTCTATAAATAACATTTAATTCTATAAATTAAAACTCCATTTGTGTTAACTCCACCATTATTTTTTCATTTAATAAACCAAAATAAAACTGCATTTCTTTGTTCAGAAAACAGAGAAATTAAACCATGTCTTCTTTTCCATACCGCGGTATGGCCCCAAACTTCGATGGATTATTCAAATCCGTCGAACACTTGATGAAGAATTCAGTGAAATCCCAGTGTGCATTTTTAACGTCCCTAATGGTTTCGGACCCCGATTCTTACGTACCCCAAGAAGTTGCATTAGGGCCATACCATTATTGGCGTCCAGAACTATACGAAATGGAGAGGTATTTGAGTACGTTTGTTATGATATCATGTTGAATTGTGTGAACCAAAAAAAAATGAGGACGTTTATATTAACTTAATTATGTCTTTAACAGGTATAAACTAGGCGCTGCAAGGAGAACTCAGAAACAGCTCCAAAACATCAAATTTCAGCATCTTGTTGAACAGTTGATAAAATTGGAGTCTAGAATTCGCTCCTGTTACCATAAGTAGTTGAATTTCAATGACGAAACTTTAGCCTGGATGATGGCTGTTGACGCCTCTTTTCTACTCGAGTTCCTTCGAATTTATGCTGTTAAAGAAGGTATGGTTCTAACACGAGCAATTTCTTACTCGACGATGTCACATTTAGTTGATGTTCCTCTTTTCTACTGGAGGTAATTTTATGAAATTTAGTAGCGTATCAAGCGTGGGCCATTGGTTTTTACTCGTTACACGGAGTTAATGAATGGGATTATTGACACGGAAGAAGATGTAGCATCCATCGCTTAGAGAAAGAGCGATTGTGTTGAACCGTTTGAAGAGCGATGCTGAAGTTGCGAATTCGATGATTAAATCAGTGAAGTTAACAAAAGTTGACTTGTTGGATAAAGTGATTGAGGATGTTAACAAGTTTTATAATGGAAGCATTATGTGTTTGAATCATGGCAGTTTCTCACATTCTTGGCTGCGATTATGTTGATGACTTTGCAAGCATTTTGTTCAGTTTATAGCGGTGCTCGTGTATTCCGTATTCAAAACTCTAGTCAGTAACAACAATAACATATCCAGTGTAATCTCACAAGTGAGTTTGCCTAACTTTGTGGGATAGATATGTCGCTTCCATATCTTTGTGGGGGTAAAGAGACCGTTTCTCATAGACACTTCAACTTGAATGTCTGTATGAAGAAATGATGAATTGAAGGATGATTTGTTGTATAGTATTATACTATTTAAGATTCTTCTATTGATGATGATTATACTTTGTATCGTGGGAGCATGTTGAGCATTTTACTATCTTGTATAATCGGGTAAACCTTGTAACTTTGTTTTTATTCATATAAATTCATACGAACTTTATATTTGTTTTCGGGGAAACGGTACAGTTAAATTTACAATCTATATTTCATTCATTAGGTTCTTAAATATGCTTGTAAAGAAAATAAGCAAGCTAGTAAGTCCGTATGGAGTGGTAAATGTCCGACGAAATCTCTGATACGACATCGTTTACGTAAACAAATGTTATAAAGTAAAGACTTAGTAAAATATCTTGGTCAATTTATCTTTAATCCTAATAGTTAATCAACTTCAAGGATCGTCATGCTCAATCCTTTGAATGTTTAAAATTATTATGTCAAGTCTATAGTTTGAGGCTTAACCTTGTGCCTTGACTCGAGGAGATCAAGACAGGATAGAAGAATCTTTCTGAAAATTGACTTATTATTTTATTTTTAATTTTATTTTTTTAATGTAAAAATTGACTAAAGATCAGCTAAACATGTGATATTTATCATATCATAATGTCTTTTAATATTTTATAGTTGGAGAATCAAATTCTCACTAATAAAATAAAAATTCATAGCAAAATTAACACTAGTAATATATTCTATTGGTCACAAATAAATAGAGCTGTCAATATGGGCTAGGTTCGTTGGACCGGCCTAGCCTAACCTGTCGATTTAAGAAAATGGCTTTTTAGCCCGGCCTGAATAAGCCTGTCGATTTGTGGGGCTTGAGAAATATGGATAGGGTCAGCTCGTGGGCCAAATAAAAATTAATTAAAAAATAAAAATAAAATAGAGTATTAAAAATAACAAGAGTCTACACTCAAAATATGTTTAAAGTTTGAAATATTACAATTTAAATACAAATTATATTTATAAAATATGTACTACATAAAATAAAATTCCTAAAATTTCTAGGGAATCAATACATAACCCATAGCCTTTGGAATATTATCATAATTTTTGTGTTTTTTTATGATCATTGGAAAACAATTAGGTTAATATTTCTATTTAGCTATTTATGTTTTTACTTGAAATCAAACTTAATAAATATTATATAAATAATTTTATTTGTATATTTGATTAACAAGTAGTAACACTAGTCAATATTTATGATAATATTTTTAAATTATAATTTAATTTAAAAAATTATAAAAAATATACTTTTTAGAAAAAAGGATTGGCCCGGCAAAACCCGTGGCCCACGCACTTATAAGTTGAACCGACCATTTTCTGACCCACATAAAAAATGGGCTAGCCCGATCTGATCCGTCAAATTACAAAGCCTATATGGAATTGTCCGAATGGAATGGACCAGCCCATATTGGCTGCTCTACAAATAAAGTTGGTCCATTGCATTAATGAAATTTGGTCCATTGCATTAATGAAATATTACTAACTCTAGCCGAAAGTCGCATAGTAACTTCACAACTAATTGTCCTCTCAACTACTCACTCAGTGATCATTTTTAAAAAAATAAAAAAAATATTTAATTTATTATTTTTAAAAGATAAAAAATAATCATTTTTCTCATATTTTATTTTTAGCATTAATTACTTCTTTTCTAAATCATTTTTGAAGACTTTATACAAAAAATCAATCAATAGAAGTAGTATGATAAAATAATTGTGTCAATTTATTATTTTCTTAATAGATGTCTCAAATTAAAATCTGACAAGTAAAAATAAATAGAGAAAATAATACAATAGAAAAATCAAATAATTACATTTTTTTCCTTTCCAACAAAAATACATCTTTTCTCGTGAATTAATTATATATTACAAGCATCTAAGGATAATCTCCTTTCGGTAGATAAAATTTCACCTACAAGATACACCATGTGATACATCACACACATTTAAATGATTCAAACAAATAGATCACATTAGTATATCTTATTTATTGATCAAAACACTTTATTCATGTTCTCATAAAACTATATCACATATACAAAGCCACTAAAAAAATTCAATGAATTAATTGTACAATATCATATTCATCTATGATCTGAGGATCTAATAATAATAAAAATAATAATAATAATAATAATAATAATAATAATAATAATAATAATAATAATAATAATAATAATAATAATAATAATAATAATAATAATAATAATAATAATAATAATAATAATAATAATAATAATAATAATAATAATAATAATAATAATAATAATAATAATAATAATAATAATAATAATAATAATAATAATAATAATAATAATAATAATAATAATAATAATAATAATAATAATAATAATAATAATAATAATAATAATAATAATAATAATAATAATAATAATAATAATAATAATAATAATAATAATAATAATAATAATAATAATAATAATAATAATAATAATAATAATAATAATAATAATAATAATAATAATAATAATAATAATAATAATAATAATAATAATAATAATAATAATAATAATAATAATAATAATAATAATAATAATAATAATAATAATAATAATAATATATATTATTATTATTATTATTATTATTATTATTATTTTTATTATATTATTATTATTATTATTATTATTATTATTATTATTATTATTATTATTATTATTATTATTATTATTATTATTATTATTATTATTATTATTATTATTATTATTATTATTATTATTATTATTATTATTATTATTATTATTATTATTATTTTGGGTCAAAATTTGAACCCAACTAACACAACATCTTACGTTATCCCTCCAACGTAAATGTCACCATTACTAAAAACTTCAGAGACCAGTCTTTTAACGATTTCGAACTAGTCATCAAATCAGAAAATATATACTCAGTTTTATGACAATTTATTTGTCTTCGATTGTGACGGCAGAAAGAAAAATATACCACAAGCCTTTTCATTTATATATTTATATGCTAGTGTGGCTTTTCTCCAGATTGTTGAAAAGTATATATTGGCAAATGTATTCAAAATATATATTGTGTACATGAATAATAGATAACATATGTGATCATGTAAAATATATTAAATATGTTGAGATTTAATTTGAGAAATATCTCAAAACGTAAAATAGATATCTTTAAGCAAATTCCACTTCATTGTCATTTCAAATTAATCAACAAACCCCTTCGATCTATGACTGGACAATTATTGTTGAAAAAATCATTATATTTCTACGTTAAAAAAAGTATTAGTACTATATAGACACATTTTTCATTGTTTAAAACCTTAGATAGAAACAAGTTTCTTTCATTTTCTTCTTAGATTTTTTTTTTTTTGGATTCTAACTAAAATGATACAATAGGGACCAGGAAATTGATTATTAGGGCTTTCCATTATGAAAAATTGAAAATATGTATAATTTGAAAATTTGATTTAAATTAGTCTTATCGTAACAGATTATATATTTAAATCATTCCAGTAAAAATTAGTAAATATACTCCTCTATTTATATTATAAAATTTCTCATAAAACACTCATATGTAATCCTCCATGCTGATAATATAGATACTAATTAATAAATTAAATTATTTTTTATATATAAATAAAGGAACATATGTCTAACTGCATGGTTATTAATCGATAGTATATATATATCCTCAGGAGCGAATTTATAAGTAAAAATTAGGACACAAAATTTATCATATCTTTATAAACATTATATATTTTATAGATATAATATTAGTTATTGACATTTATGCAATACCAATACTAAATGATCCCCTTGATTGAAGATTGACCAGGGATCAATTCTACTAAACTACTTTTCCCCATCTTTTAGCTTTGAAGGTTGACTAGGGATCAATTAATACTAAACTACTTTTAGATAAATCTTTTAGATTTATCACTACATATATCCTAGCACTCTTACTTAGATTTTTTATTATGATAATATATTATATTTAAACGAATATATATCTATCAACAAGTGTATGTTTTGGAAATTTCTATGTTTTGGTAGAGTTGTAAGTACTTTTTTATTTTTAGTTAGATATCTTGAATTCAAAACCTCCTGAAAATGAAATTGTTCTTATTAGTGAGTATTTTTCTCTCCTATATGAAACTTTTCGGATCGAATAAATCCTACACGGCTTGAACCTTAGTTATGTACATTTTCAAACTTGATTCTAGATTATTATTGAGTTGACCATATACATCAGGCATATTATATAGTTGACCCTAATCTTTGATCTACTTCAAAGATATCGTCATGCTAAAGACTTGGAATGCTTAAATTATACTAGTATATAAAATTATATATTGGACTCGTTATTCAAACAGTTCGAGGCATAGCTCTTGTAAGTAATATTTCAACATTTTGGTGGACAAATGGCATTATTTGTATAAAAAGTGGCAACTCAAATGAATGGCTGGTAATATGCATGACAAATATTTCACAAAAACAAACCACTTGTCATTATTTGAACTCTCTTTATAACACCACCTATAAATATGCATTTCGTTCCATGAGAATGCACCAAAAAATATTTTCTTTTCCATAATTCTCTCTGTTTTTAGATTTCTTTCTTACATTTTTCAATTAGCCTTTGCCTTAATTTCATCCTCCTACTTGCTAGTATTAATAATTTCTTTCTTTATGACAGTGTTCAACACGACTTTTACCGAAAAAACTCTTTATAAAAATAGACTATAATAATTTTCTTTTAGAACAGTGTCCAGCACGACTTTTTACTCAAAAAGGCTCTTTAAAAAAATAGACTAAAAACAGAAAAAATAAAAACATGTGATACGTATGATACAATCATATAAAGTTGATAAACTTCTCATAGTAATTTTTTTATGGGTTACAAATAAAGTAGGCCAATTGCATTAATTAAATATTACTAACTCTATCCATCCATCAATTTGTAGGGACAGACTTATAACTGGCTGCTCTTAATATAGAGTGTGCAATTTCACTTCAATAAAATACATTCAGTTTCCAAATCAAACACCATGGTTTCCGGTGACTGTACTTCGTTCGGCGGTGCTATTACTCCGATTAGATTGACCCTTACCCACTCCCGGAGTTACATCGAACAGCTGAAGCATCACTTGCCGGTTTTCTCCGAAATCTCCTCGTCGTCGGAGCAAATCGCCGGCAGTGAAGATCTTTTAACTGAAATACTCCTCCGATTACCCCCAAAATCTCTACTTCGTTTCCAGTGCGTATCTAAACACTGGATTTCTCTTATTTCTAATACCCATTTCCGTCGACTCCATACTCGTCGGAATGCTACCTCCTCTGCCTCCACCGTCGGCGTTTTCTTGTGCCGACACCCAAATTATGATTTTCTTGCTCTTAATGAAGAACGAATATCTGAAATGGGTCGGATTTACGACCGTTTATCCGATTCGCGTGGTAGCAAAGTTGTGTGTAATATCAATTCTTGTAATGGGCTTTTATGCGTTGGTTTTAAATCGGATGATGCTAAGACGGATTTTTATATTTATAATCTCACTACCGGTCATCATAGATTTATTCCGGTGCCGGAGACCATGATAGTGAAAAGTATGAACTTAGCATTTGATCCCAACATATCCGAAGATTACTATGTTGTTTGCGTTTGGTTCTCTGTTTCTGAAAATCGACTCTGTTTCTCTGTGTATTCATCCGGATCTGGGATTTGGAGGCATTCGAATGAGCACTGTAATAAAGTGGATTTATGCAGCTATGGCGGGGTTTTCTGGAAAGGGGCTGTTCATTGGTTTAGCCAAACAAGCCCCTTTTTGTGCTTGCAAGTTGATACCTGCGTGTTTAAATCAATGCCTAGCACCGATATTCCTGAAGGACAGTGGTACAGGAACATCGAGTATTTCGGAGAATCGGGTGGTCATTTACATCTTATTGAGATTCATAAGCCACAAGATATAGAGTTTGATGTTTTGGAATTGAAGAGTGATTATTCTTGTTGGTTTGTGAAGTATCGAGTGAATCTTGAATTTTTGACCAATTTGTATCCGATGATGGTGAATCAAGAAGTGTATCCTCCTGAAGATTATAACTTTCCATATGCATTCAGTACCCTCTGTTTTCTAACAGATGAAGAAAACAGAGCAAGGGTATTGATATCACTTCCAGGGAAGATTGTTGTGTTTGATATACATAATGGGATGGTGAAAGAGCTAGCTGATATACAGCCTGATTCTTTCAGAAATTTTATTGGTGGTGCACGGTATGATTGTTTTGATGCTTATAAACATGTTGAAACACTCGCTTTTGTTTGAGTTTCTTGTATTATTTTTTTCTAGGGTTCAATAAAATGATTGACATCTTGCAATTCTTGTATGCCCTGTTTTCTGATATTCAAATTAATGGAGTTTGAGTACCCTAATTAGTCTGAAGATCTCAATTGGTTTCGAGGGTAGTCATCACGCGAATGACCTGAGATTGATCTTCCTTCCGGACTAATGTTAAAAGCAAAAAAAATCTCACAGTGATGATACAATGATGATGTTAATGAGATCGATGCTTCTTATAATGCTTGAGTAATTTTTATTCCTTTGAGTTAGTTTTTAGGGCGTGAGTTAAGCTTAAAATCTAATTTTATAGAAACACTGGTGATTTCAAACCAATTAGTATTTAATTGTTAAAATAATTTACATTTCAATTTAAAAATAATCAATTTATTAGGTCATTTTTTAATTAAAAAAATGTATCGTTACATCTAAAATAAAATAAAATTGCAAATAATTATTTTAAAAATAATAATAATAATTGTATGATCAAAGATCTCATTTCCTTCTAGAATGAATTTTCATTTCACGTGATGGTGAAAGTGAAACATGGACAAAATGTGCCCATGCGGCCACCAATTATATTACATTTTTTTCTTGTCCACAACTGTAGGGAAATTTTTTATTATGGATGAGGCACAACTTATACTAGTTGTATGAGTATAAGTTGTATGAGGGATTACTTTATTATTATTATTATATTTAAATTCGTGGGACCTACGTTTTGTTTTTCTTCTTTGCCTCCTATTTTTCTTTCTTGTTTTTCTCTTTCCTCTTTTTTATCATTTTCTGTTTTTTTTTCTTAAATTTATTTTGAAACCAATTTAATTACTCTCATTTTGTACATATGAAAATAAATTTTTTACCTATTTGTTTTAACCGATTTTAAAAAAAAAATATATTTTATCATTAAATACAAAAGGCATGAGCATACAAAAGTTCAAGTTAATTCTTTAAATGGTCACTTATGTCATAAAAATTGACCACTAAAATTATTTCTATTTCTTTTCTCTCATTTTTCATTTATAGTACTTTAAAAATTTCCACCTTTATATTTCGTATCATTTTAACTTTTATTTTTTAAATTTATCTAAAACTTATTTTTTACTTTATTTGAAAATTGATGTTTGTTCAGAATTTTGATTTTTTATTATAAAAAAATAATGACGTGGCCGAATTATAATTGGTCATGTGTAAAAAATGGTTTTGCAAAACCACTATTAAAAAATAATGGCATGAATGAGCCTTTTCTTAAACGGTAATGACATAGATGAGCCAAACTTTTAACGGGTGACATAAATAAGTCTTTTCTGAAAATTCAATGGCACATTTGAGCCTTTTCCCATTCTAAAATGAATTGCCACAAAAAATGTACTAAGTAATTAATTACATATTGTCCTATCAACCTACTTGCACTACCTACTAACCAGTATTATTTCATGGATGAATGGGTTTCTTACTCCACATTCATAGTATTAAACGTAAAAGTACAACTATATACGAAACGAAAAAAAATTAAATACTCTCTTCATTTTTAATTTATTCGTTGATTTTAATTTGATATGAAATTTTTAAAAAATATTAGAGTTTAAATAAAATAAAATAAAAAAATTAAATATATTATGTGAAAAATTAAAGAACAATACATACTTTTTAAAATAAATTTTAAAAAATAAAATAAGAAAAACAAATTAAATAAAGAGCTTATAATTTTTTTTTGTCACATCACATATGGGGCCTCTTCAAATTATTTGGATTTCTTTAATGTTGTTTGGAAGTGGTTAGTGAATAGTGATATCCTGATGGAGTAGAATTGTTTAATAAATAAGACAAATATGAGCTTGGTAGTATATATATATATATCAAATTTCCTTCTAGAATGAATTTGCATTTCACGTGGTGGTGTAAGTGAATCATGAAACCAACAAGGTTGTGCTGGAATAGTAAGTACTCTTTCATTTTTGATAGAGTTGAGTCTCTTTGATTACAAAGTCATTTTTATTAGGTAGCATTTTATCGATAATATGAGATTTTTCAGCATAAATTTAAATTTAATCAGATATTAATGTAGATGATAGACATCAAAAAGAAAGTGAAACATGGAGACATGTGAGCATCAATGATAGTAACTTTTTTTCTTGCCCAGAAGTGTAGCGACGTTTAAAAAAGGATCACTTTTGAGAGACAATCTTGAAATGAATTGGCGCAAAGAGTATACTAATTAATTAATTAATTACATATTGTCCTATTATATACGTTTAATTTCAAGCAACTTGCACTAGCTGTTAACCATTTCAATTATTTGATGGATGAATGGATCTTCTGACTCCACGTTCATAGGATTTAACATAAATGTACAAATATACACACACACACAAAAATATTAAACTCTTCGTTTTAATTTATTGGTTCATTTTGATTTGATACAAGTTTTAAAAAATAAATAAGAAAAAACAAATTAAACAAAGAGAATACAAATTAGGATAAATTACTTATATACACAAGTTTAATTTCGTTATTCTCTATTTTTTCCTATCTTTTTTAAAATATTACTTAAATCCCTTCTTTCTCCTAATTCTAAAAACTACCGGATACATAAAAGTCATCAGCCAAACTCACAATCACCGCTCCCTTTTTCACTCCTATTTTTTTCTCTCCCTAAATTCACTTTCAAATTCTAAGCAGTTACAAAATCCATATCCAAATTTGATTTTCAAAAAGTTTAAACTAACCAAACATAAAAAATAAAAAATAAAAAAATTACGAAAATGTTTTCCATAATACCAGACACAAACCTCGTTTCTTTTTCACATTTTATCCATACTAATCACGTCCAATAATAGTAAAAATTGAATTAAAAGAGGAGTATTTCCTCTTTAATGTAGTCCTATACGGCTAAATGGATTTGTTCAAAATACTTCTTTAATTAACTTGTTAGTCATACCACTTTTTTAGGAATGCAAGGTGGATGCAGCTAAGCCTATAGCGCCAAAAATAGGTCACTAGTTTTTGCAATTATATGTTTAATAAATTATTTTTATTACTCATAATAATGTTTGATCGTTACAGTAGTAATAACTCAATTATAGAAACAATAAATTTAAATAAAAATTTGCCGGATACATAATTTCCACTATTTTTTTCTCCCTTTTTCAAGCCATAAATCTCTCCACAATTATCTTACGGCTATAGTTTGGGATACATTAACTAGAATTTTAATGTATCTAGTTAATTTTGTTTCTTAATTAATGTATAATGTCTTTGTTTCAACACTACGATACGTTATAATTTTATCATGCACAGTGTATCTTGTTCAAATATTAGTTTTGATACATAGCCCTAATTAGTTTTGATACTTGATATAAAACTTCTACCAAATGTATCATTTATCCTGTATCTAGGTGTGGTTATGTATCTTCAACCTAATTCAAATTTAGAAGGATATGTATCCGTACATAGTACCAAATCATATGTGTGATACATAAACTTTGTGTTATGTATCACACACCAAAAAATATGCTATTTGGAACGATTATATGTATAATGTTTTTTTACAAAAATAAAATATAGTATTTCTCAAACAAATAAGATACATAAATAATAATACATCATGCACTAATTTTTTAGGCATGAAATGTAAATTCGAATTCATAATAAATGTATCCGATTCATAACAATTACCAAACAATAATGTATCGATCTCAACCTAAAATCTTATGGGCAACACTTTCTTATTTAATGTATCTAGTAGAAATACAACACTTATCAATTTAAATTGAAAAGATCTTCATGATGTATCTTCTCAAAATTTTCTATAATTTTGAATCAACATTGAAAGGATCTTCAATGAACTAGGAAAATAATTTTTGAAACTCAAAATTTTCAACAATTTTGAATCAAAACTGAAAAGATCTTCAATGAACTGGAGAAGAATTTTGAATCTCAAAATTTTCGATAATTTTGAATCAAAATTGAAAGGATCTTCGATGAAATTGAAGATTCACAAAAGAAATCGTTTGTCCAAACAACAATTCCATCACTTTTATATCCTTCATAACTCACCTCGCTTATCAAAAAAATTCGACAAAAAAATTTATGAAACAGAGAACGATGAACAAGAAGAAGAAATTTATTTTTTGATTTTTTTGGTTTGTTACACTATATGATTGAATTCTTGACAATAATTTGAAATGGAATAGCGCAATTTATGGGATCTTAATTTGATATTTAGTTTTTTTCCCCCCTTAATTAATGCAATAGATGGATACTATGAGATCTTAATTTGATTTTCAGCTTTTTTTCCCCCTTAATAAATGCAACAGATTGATACATAATGTACCAACAATAATGTATCCGGATTCTTAATTATGTATCCGAAATGCCTAAAGAACATGGGATTAATGTAATTAGAAAAAAAATAGGGATAGAAGGTAATTTAAATTTTACACTATGAAATTTATGTAAGTTATACTTTAAATTATTCACATCACATATGGGGCCTCAAATTATTTGGGTTTTTTTAATGTTGTTTGTAGGCAGTAAATCGGTTTAAATAAGACAAGTATGACTTTGGTATAAAATAGAAATAACGAATGGGCTAATTGTGTAATTAAATAGAACTAGCAATAAAGTTTATCGCTAATTTTATTTAGCAACAACTTTTTATAATATTCTATCATGTATGAGTGATTAAGCAATAAGTTTGTAGCTGATTTCAATTCTTTTTAATGATGCATGAATTTTGTAATATATATAGTGTTCTGGAAGCCTTCATTCAATCACATGTATCGAATAGTACTATGAAATTATTTGCATTTCATCCTTTGGAAAATCAGATCATTAACATAACAAGTTATTTAATTTGTGCTTTCATTTGGTGTTCAAAGTTCGATTAAATTCAAAGCGTGCAGGAACTATTTGGAAGGTGGCATTTTCAATAACATTTTCTTCATATAATCATATTTAGGACTCAAACCTGAAAATTCATATTAAGGGTGAAACAATCCGTCACTACACCACAACACATTGATATATAACCACATTCATGAAGATACACACGTGAAACGTGCAAACATTAAATTATATATTTTCTCTTAGGTCAAATTCACATAAAGTGAAGAAGATATTTTCAAACTACTGTTCTTAAAAAAAATATAGGAAAAAGCAAAAAGCAATTGAAATAGGATAGATAATTAGCGTCATTTGCGTCTTTATCGACGGTGTAATAAAATAATATATGCTTATTAAAATAGCTCTTATCGGTGTTAAATGACAAAATCAAGTCTAATCTTATCATTCTTCGATTTAATAATAATAATAATAATATATACTTATTTGAGTACTCTTAACTTGTACTAATTAAATAAATAAATAAAAAGCAAACATCATCAGAACACGTGAAAGATTAATTATATCCTTTTTAAATGTAGACCATCTTTGAATAAATAATGAAGAGTAAGCTATTGTGCACAAGGGATCAATTATAAAGTTATAGAAAGAATATTTTAGTATCGAACACTATACTGCTATGTCTCTCATATTTAAATTGTGCAAATATAATCCGTTCAGACTTAGACGATTTGCGCTTTTTGTATAATAAGACGTGAAATTTTTAACAATCATTTGATAAAGTGTATAATAATAATGCTAAATAGAGTGTTTTAATAATATTTGTATTAGCAATGCATATATTAATTATACATAGATATATTATTTTTATGCATTGTTTGGTTTGATCCATTAAAAATAACATGTATTGCATAAAAAAAATTATTTACAAAAATACCCTTCATTATAATGATGGAAAAGATGCAAAGAAAGTTTTGAGGGACACTTAGGTCTTTAATCGTACATTACATGTACGCATTAAAACCATTGACAACATAAATATCCAAAATTGACATAAAAGAAAACTTATCAAAATATTTAAAAATAATATTCTATGGATCTTGTTTGTTTGGTATATGCACGACAAATAAACGTTTTTTGCTTTTATTAGTTCGAGTTTTCATATTATGAAGGATTAACAACAAATCAAAAATTAACATTACTTTAGCGAATTGAATTATGATTCATTATTTCGATTTAATTTTCCCGTCCATTTTGACCAAAAACAAGCATTGGATGGATTATAACTCAGTTTTTTTTTTATTAATTCGAGTCATTTAATTCACTTAAATATAGCTCAACCCATCCATTTGATACCTCTCGAAAACTCTTGTTGGGCTTTCATGAGGCTCGCTAAACTGAACAGATCACTTTTGCCAGCGGCTTAATGGGCCACTCAGTTCTTTTAGGCCCGTTAGCGAATATCTTTTGAAAAATTGGATCTAAATCAAGTTCATAATAATCGCATTTACTTTTGATATCCAAATGTCTAAAATTTAAATTAAGTTTTGTTTATCATTTGAAAGGGAGTCTTGACGCAATAGTAAAACCAAGTATTAATCAACATGAGTTGTGGTGTAGTTGTGACACTGCTTCATCCTAACCAAAAATCTCGAGTTCAAGTCCTGGATATGGAGAAAATTTTATTGGGAGTGCCACCCTTAAATGGGTCCTGCAGTGCACGATCCGAATTTAATCGGAGCTCTAATAGGACCGGAAACTAAAAAAGAAAAAAAAATCTGATTATTTAATAGGTGGTCTTCCATTTGATTTGAGAGTAGTAAACGTTTAGTCGATGGCCCATTTGGTATGTTGCAAGTTGTTTCCACCCAAAAATCTTATCTTCTTCTCCAGCATGTCATATGGTCCATTTGTTATGTCTAAGCAAAAAATATGTGTTTTTTAGTGGCTGAAATTGCAATTACACTTTATATTCAAAGTTGAGATTTTTACACTATACACAACAATCCCTAATAAAAACAAGTTAATCTTTATTTGTTATAATTTACAATCAATATACAATAGATAATCAATGTGAAATTACTATTTAATTTTTATGTACATCGTTGATCGATAGCCATAAATAGTTATGGCTAGGCTGATGAAAATCTTTTTTTAATTCGATTAGTCAAAATTTTAAGATTTCTTAAAATTGTACTTCTTTAACAATGAAATAAGCCGTGTGGTTTTTCCTTAAACGAGTTGTGAACAATTGAACAACTATCAAGAGTATGGAAAGAACATTATAATATATGGAATATTTGTTGCTGAATTGATTCTGAATTTTGGACAAAATGACAAATACTAGTTAAGAAAAATGTATAGAGTAATCATTATAATTAATTGAGCAAGCAAAGCTTTGATTTGAACATTCGGCTTATATTATTTTATTTATTACTTAAAAGACAAATAGAGAATAATCAAACATTAGTTACAATATTGTTAATTACTTCAAGGAAGAGCCATTTGTAAATGGTAGGACTAAAATACGTCTTGCTTTGGCATTTATTTATGTATGTACAATTTTTATTCATTTAAACTTTTAAGATAGGAACAAGTCAATTTCGATTTAAATAAAAAAAATGAAAAGCTTCAATTACAAGGTAGGATTTACCAACTCCAAAGGCATCAACCTAAAATTTCTCCTACTTATAATTATGACAGTCAAATGTATACTAGCATAAAATATAGGTTTTTTTATTTTTCAACTTTTGTTGACACAGCATGACCTAAGATACAAGTGGGTAATATTGTTTTGGTCATGGACTTACCTGCTCATATATTTTTCCAATTGATAAAACAATGAAAATTATCCAATTCTAGCCGAATAAAAATAATTTATTTGAATACAAACCATGCTATAAATTTATTATTATTATTATTATTATCTAATATAGGAGCAAATAAATAGTCATTAATAAGGCCAAAATGAAGGTCATTAATATGGTTAAATTGAAGTTAACCTAAAAATGACAACATAACATTACAAAGTTTGAAATTGTGTAGGCCAAGTAGCCGTTATCTGTACAATGAACAGTCAATAGAGTAAGGGCCCGTTAGGCCAAAAATATGAAATTTGAAGGAAAAATAAGTTTCATTGTCAAAGCGAAAAATAATATTTAAAACTAAAATTATGTTTGATCAATAATACAATTTGGAGTAAAATTTTTTTAATCAATGTGAGTGCTTTTGAGTAAAACATTAGCATTTTTTTTTTGTAAATTTTTTACAATCAAGCATGATATCATAATACAATTTTCAAAAAATAAATAAATATTCATACCAAAATGATCGTTAAGAGTAAAAGATATTCAGAATGAAACGACCACAAGTCTTTCATAACCACTCAGAAATCACTACTTCGGTGAAATATATATTGATACTTTATGTCTTGAGTTTTATAGATCAACAAACTTTAATAATGACTTTATTAGTGTACTTAAGCATAGCTCAAGTTAATTATGGATTTCACTATAGCAGACAGTTACTTGAAACCTAATCTAGTTAAATTACTCAATTAATTGGTCAAATTTCTTCATGCCAATAACATTTGGTTCATGACTAGGAGTTGCATTAGTAAAGTAGATTTTTAAAACGGAAACAAATCATATGTATAAAATAGAGTTTTTATAGTTTGTGTTCAATGAATTAAAAGAAAATTTATAAGATCTCATATTTAAATCCAATAGCTATAACATATTTGTACAAGTATATCCAAGTTTTGGTGAATAAAATTATTCAAAATAGTTGTGGAGCTCAGGAGCTGTGTGCTAATAATTTTTTATTTTTTTTAATAATCATAATTTATGTGACACTTTTGATTTAATCCATTTAAAAAAAATACTATCCTTTATATTAAAATTAATTTAACTTTAAATTATCATTTTATATTTAATAAGATAATTTATAGCCAAATAAATATTTAATACTTTTCAAATTACAAGTTTCAAAAGTCATTTTCTAAAAAAACGTGTTCCTAATTAGTTCTTTTTGGGCTTTCTACCTCATATTCAGTATTCAATCACATTATTATTCGATTAAATTTGAATTTACTTTGAAACACGTCAAAGAAATGGTGGCATAATATGGAGTTTTATAGTATGGAGTATTAATATATCCACAGACAACTGTCGTTTTAAAACTAACCAAAATACGGAATCGAACAAGTCCACCACCTGTTTCTCTTCTCACACGTCTTTGCAGTTTGCACTATGTTTTTTCCTACTTTTTTAGTATAAAAATTAATGTCTTACTATAATACTATAAACCAAGAAGACAAGGTATATGATTACCCTTTCATCTTCCTTCCCCAAAAACCACCTTCTTGTACGACTAGATATTTGTTTGGTGGATAGCCACATATATCACACAAAAACTCAAAACCCCAACAAGAATTCTCTAAAGTTGAAAACTTGCTAGTCCCACAAATTAAGACAGTCATGTCCTACACAAAAATTAACTCAATTCCTCCTACTGTTGCATTTTCCTTGCTCTTAGTATCTGCACTCTCACTTTCATTCGCTCTGGTTGATGGTAAGCCATTGTTTTTTTTCTTAAAGTTGTAATCTTTTTACTAAATTGGGTCTCTAATTATCTAGGATTGTTCTTGTTTTTGCCTTAAAGTTGTAATCTTTTACTAAATGGGGTGCTGATTACCTAGGATTGTTCTTGTTTTTTGCCTTAAAGTTGTAATCTTTTACTTAATGGGGTTGCTAATACCTAGGATTGTTCTTGTCTTTCCTTAAGGTTGTAATCTTTTGCTTAATGGGGTTGCTAATACTTAGGATTGTTCTTGTTTTTTCTTAAAGTTGTAATCTTTTACTAAATAGGGTGTTAATACCTAGGATTAGTCTTGTTTTACCATTAAAGTTGTAATGTTTTACTAAATGGGGTTGCTAATTGGCTAGGATTATTCTTGTTTTTCCCTTAAAGTTGTAATCTTTTTTGCTAAATTAGAGTTGCTAATTAGCTAGGGTTGTTCTTGATTTTCCCTTTTAAGTTGTAATCTTTTACTGAATGGGGTCACTAATTACCATAGCTGAATTCTTGTTTTGCCTTAAAGTTGTTATCTCTTTATTAAATGGGGTTACTAATTACCTAGGACTATTCTTGTTTTGCCTTGAAGCTGTTATCCTTTTACCAAATGGGGTCGCTAATTACCTAGGATTATTTTGGTTTTCTCCTTAAAGTTGTAATCTTTTCCTAAATGGGGTGCTAATTTCCTAGGATTATTCTTGTTTTCCCCACTGTTTCTTGTGAGTAGGTGTTGTGAGTGAGCCAACTTATGGCGTGGTTTCTTCAGTAAGTAAAAGGTTTCTGGCTGAGGACAATGCTACTGGAAATGCATCTCTAGTACTGGCTGCTGAAAGAACCCATAGAAGAGATCCACTTGAGGATCGGAGTTACTATACTGGTGGATGGAACATCAGTAACAGTCATTATTGGGCTGTAAGATTTCTTTTCAGCCCTTCATCTGATTTATTCTGTTGAAAATTTGGTTATTATTTCTAACATTGGTCGAAGGTTGGTTCAAAATCTTCACATTTGATTATTCTTATGGTTCATTTTAGCATCGCTTTGGGTGTTTCAGTGATTGTTCATATGCATTAGCAATTGGGAAATGTGATTGTGCATCTCCATATGGACGAAAAATTCTAGTTCTGATAAGAAATGAATGAGCGAGAGAGAGAATATGACCCTAATAATTCCTATAATTTAACATCCTTGTACCTTGTCATGCTGTTTTACTCTTAAACTCTTTAGAGACTGGCATATGCCGGATTCTTGATTTAACAAATTACACTCACAGCTGGATTTTTATAGGAGTCTTATTTTACTTTTTACTCTTGGAAATGGAATTCACTTAAAGATGAATTTCTCATTGTAAGGCCATTACGATTTCAGTTTCTTAGATTTGTTGCCAGCCTCTATTTGCTTGTTAACTTCATTCAAACAAAATTTGTAGAATTTCTCAGGATGTTCTCAAATGTGTTTTCTGGTTGTTATCATAGATGCCAATATGCCATGTTTTCAGTCATCTCTTCAATATTTTTAGCTTATATACTTGACGACCTAGTGACTATCTGATAAAAAACTTTTCTTGATACAGTCAGTTGCTTATACTGGTTCCCCTCTTTTCGTCATTGCTCTATTCTGGTTTGTGGCATGTGGCATTTCCTTGCTCCTAGTTTGTATCTGTTGTTGTTGCTGCCGGAGAGGACGTTATGGTTATTCTCGAACTGCTTATGCACTTTCTCTTATTTTACTCTCCGCATTCACCATTGCTGCAATGTAATCATTCTTTCTCTCTCCATCATCTCTTTTTCATTACAAATCGATTCATTGTATGGATTTATCACTAATGTCTGCATTGGTATATCAGAATTGGTTCTATTTTTCTGTATACTGGACAAGGGAAATTTCATGACGGTACAAAACATACATTGGATTATGTTGTGCAACAAGCAGGATCAACAGTTGACAATTTAAGGAATGTGTCAAACATTCTGGCTGTTGCCAAGCACACTGGAATTAGTCAAATTTTTCTACCTCAAAATGTTCAAAACAACATTGACAAGGTTGACACCAAGATTAGCTCGGCTGCTGAAACTCTTGAAACGGAAACTGAGAAGAACAAGAAGAATATCATGATTGTCTTAGACTTAGTGTAAGCACTTCTTGGTTAATTCCTGTGAACTATAGTGAACTTCTGATGTCTTACCAATTGCCATGCTGGTATGCATTGCAGGAGGCGAATTCTCATCATTGTTGCTGCTGTAATGCTTGGTTTGGCTGCTCTTGGTTTCTGTAAGTTCTATGCTTTTTCAAAGTTAATACTCCGTTGTACATATTGACTGACAATTATCTTGTTGACAATCTGCTGCAGTGTTATCTATACTTGGTCTGCAGTTTATTGTATACATGTAAGTGTTATTACTAGAACAAATACTTCTCTTGATAACAAGGAACTGATTATATACTTTTTGAAGTCTAAAGCACTTATATTATTATTTTGCAGTCTAGTCATTATAGGATGGATCCTTGTTGCAGTCACATTTATCTTATGTGGTGCATTTCTTGTTCTTCACAAGTAAGTTATATCGAGTTGTACTGTTATCTGTCCTATCATGCTTCTACATCTCTGATGTTTGAACCCATCCATGTCAACCTTCCAGAACAAAATAAAAAGATAGAAAAGACTAATAAAAAGAGGAAAACTATACCCCTTTTGCACATCAAATCAATACAGCTGTTACGCTGCCTCTACTAGATATTCTGAAACCTCCTTATGTAGTACTGTCTTCGACATATACGGAATTTTTAAGTGTTGCTTGGACTCTCTAAAAATGCTGCTGCACCCGTGTCAAATCCTCCAAAAATGCATAGCTTTTTGGAGAAACTGACATACACCGGAGAATATTTATCAAGAGTCCGAGCAACACATCTTTTCTTTCAATATTGGAACGTATCTTTTATTTTCCACCACAACAATGCATTCTTACTTGTGTTCATAATTCTTCAAAGTACAAACTTAATTTTTAGTACTGTTAGCTTCTTTTTTTGTTTGTTCAGTTATATACTTCCCTAAATTTCTAACGATAGTTTTGTCCATCTTAAGTGCAACGGGAGACACATGTGTGGCAATGGATGATTGGGTAAAAAACCCTTTGGCTCATACAGCACTCGATGATATAATCCCTTGTGTGGACACTGCTACTGCCCAAGAAACATTGTCTCAGAGCAAAGAGGTCACCTACCAATTGGTTGAAGTCACTAACACTATCATCACCAATGTTTCAAACATCATTAATCTGCCTCCCGGTGTTGGTTACAACCAATCTGGTCCACTGGTCCCTAACCTCTGTAATCCATTTAATTCAGACAAGACAGACCGGAAATGTGCAAGTGGTGAAGTGGAACTTAGCAATGCCACACAGGTATGTGAACTTTTTTCACTCTTAAGAAAATAAACAGTGAAGATAGAATGCTGAAAAAGAACTTCTAGGGAGAACACCATGTCCATGTTTCTCAAAATCTAATATCACAGTTCGCATTGAGGAAACAACCTTAATAAGAAACGTGTTGAGATATTTGATACAAACTGGCAAACTGTATTCAGTAACTTCAATTGTATTAATGCAGGTTTGGAAGAGTTACGTCTGCGAGGTTTCAGCAAGTAATATGTGCTCCACTGTGGGCCGTCTAACCCCTTCTATGTACGACCAAATGACTGCTGTAGTCAACGTTAGCAACGGCCTGTATCATTCTGGGCCTTTCCTTAAAGAACTACTTGACTGCACTTTCCTTCGAGATACCTTCACTGTCATTCATGACGAACATTGTCCTGATTTGAGCCGATACAGTAAGTGGATCTACATCGGTTTAGCTCTGGTCTCAGTTTCAGTAATGCTCTCACTCATTTGTTGGGTACTATATGCAAGAGAGAGACGTCACCGGAAGTATACCAAACTTGTTGATGCTACATCTGGTCAAGAATCATTAGCAGGGAAAAGCCACGGTTGATTTTTCAAATAATTTTGGACCTCTTAGTTATCAACAAAACGTTCATATATTTTCTTAGGTATATGTTATTTATATCTGCAGTATTCCATGCTTTCTAATATTAACGTTTGTTTATTACAATACAAGTCGATTAGGGACTTGTAGGCATATGTTGTTCATACACTATCGAATCTAGGATTGATGCAGATTGTTGTGTATATCAAATTTTGTGTTTTTTATAATGTACCTCGCGTTTATTTCATGTTACTTTAAAGATTAATCAAATTGAATTTCAGAAGAAAAATAATGTCACATAAATTATGACAAAAAAAAAAGAATATATATTTCGATTTTAGGATCTATGCTTTGAATTTAGCTAGGTGGGAAGAAGCTAATTAAGTAAATGGTCTAGATCAATAATTGCCTATAATTATTATTATTATTATTATTTTGGATTAGGTGCGTTATAATGTGCTGCCATAATTTAAGCATTTGCTCTAAAGTATTTTGTACAGGGAAAGTTGTTAGTTGGTACCTATTACTATTAGAATAATAATTTACATTGCCAGTCTTCATGTTTAAGTGTAGCTCATGCCTAATTTTTACACCATTAGGGACCTACTAAGTTGAAATTGAAAGAATTAATTAATACTTTATTAGTACAAGATATTTGGTAGCACTCATTTCAAATTGGATCGTGAAGAGGACGTCAAAATATCTTTTTTAATTATTTACTTTAGGATCTTGAATAGTTTAATTAAAGGACATAATTTTAATATAAGTATCTCATTATTATTGACTAAATCGCTTTTAGCTTTTTCCATTTCTTTTCTATAATAACGCGGTCCTAAAACTAATATGAGAAAAGTGTTAATTAAGTTTTGGGTGCACTGATCATGACAAATTGACAATATATATAAAAAAATTATTCTATCATGTTAATTTGATTTAAAACATCTAATCAGGGTGGATTCAATGTATCTATATTGGGTTCATATGAATTTGATACTTTTGACGTAAAAGATAAATTTATGTGTAAAAAAATATTTAATATTAAATATGAGTTAATAACTTTAAAAATATAATGAATTCAATGTCAAAATTGAACTCATAAAATATAAATTATGAATCTGCCTCATAATAAATATATATGATACGGTAACATAATATTTTTGAAAATGCATCTTTTATGCTACTAAATAATTTTTGTTCGTTTTAATTTAGGTGAACCTTTTTTATTAGGTATAGAATTTGGGGGGGTAAATAATTAAAATTGGTGCTCATAAACATATCATAATATTTATGTGACTATAAAATGTTTGAAATTCGTATGTGGTCTTAAATATGTCATAATAAATTGTGTAATTATAAAAGTATCTCGATGATTTTTAAAAAAAATTAGGCTAATTTCAAATTTAAAAAGAGATCATTCTTTTTATTATAAAATCCACTAAAAACAAAATAGGTCCACATAAATTGAAACGGGCACCAACATAAATCCATTTACTTTGAACGTGGAAGGGTAAATTTGGACATTGAAAATGCAAAAATCAGGGGCGAATTTAGGTGTAAATTTTGGGTCACCGGCATCTGTGGTCATCCGACTAAATTTGATACATTATTTATATAGTTCTTAAAAATATATTAAATATTATCTAAAGGAAACCATACCCAAAATGACCAGATGGTTCACTGGTCTGAGTCCCTCTTTTCAAGATTGATGTCTCATTTGAAACGGAATTGCTACTTTTTTCTTGTTATTAATAGAGTGGTATTCTCCGCCCCTGTCAAATTAAGTAGAGGGGGAGAACTGAAAGAGAGAAGGAAAAAGAGCAAAGGATTGACAAGTCTAATGGGGGAAGAATGGCTGACACGTTGACTGCCTTCGATAGACACAACTTTAATTAGTAAGACATGACATAGAAGAAAATATATTTCAATTAAACTATGTCTTCTCTTTTGCTCATTAATTTATTATCTTTATAAAATTTTGGAAATATGTCACTCGTTATAAAAGTGGCATAAATATATCCTTACGTTACAAAAATGGCTCATATATACCCTTTTCATCTGGCGGAAGTGAAAAACATAATTTTAATTTTATTTTTCTACCGTTACTTATAAAAAATCCATGTAGGGGTATATTTGATCTTTTTCACACATGAATTATTTTTTGACTTATTTAATTAACATTTTTTGAGATTCTTATTCCTATTTCTTTGTTTTTTCTTTCACTTTAGTGTAAAACTAAGAGAAATCAAAAGAAAGAAGTGAATGGAAAAAGTGAAAAAATAAAATAAAATATTTTAGAATAATTTTTTTGCGCCTATATTGTAATTTAGTTTTTGTATCTATAAAAATACTTTTGGGGCATCTATAATAAATTTTACAATAAAATTAGTGAAAAAAATAAATTTGACCATAAAAATAATAAACCCAAATTAGTCGTTGAATAAAAAAAGTCTAAAAAAAAATATGAGAAGGATCAAATATACCCCTACATGAATTTATTTTTGCATTAGTTAGAGGAAAAGAGTATATGTGAGCCATTTGTATGACATTATACATATGAGCCACTTTCAAATGAGGTGTATGTATATCAACTCTTAATCACAAAATTGAGGGGCATATTAGCTATAGTTTATTTTCCCTACAATTTTAAATCTTATTATTAAAATAATGGTGCACCCGTCTTCTTGAAATCTTGGATTCACCTCTGGCAGAAATTAATAAACCCACAATTGATTGATGTGTTTATATAGACGTTGATTACTTTAGGAGCTAAAGAGAGCAACGTCAAGAAAGAAAAGTGAGAACATGTTTTTGTTCCCCGACCAATTAATTTACAAAGTTCATAGGCACAATATGATGTGTAAGGTGAACCTGTTCAAATACTTCTTCATTATTAACTCTACAAATTTAAATCATTATCAACACATAATTAAGGAACAGCTGCCAAATTAAAGAATACGTTGTAATAAGGCGATTAGGACTTCCTAACTACTTAAAAAACAATGGGCCCAAGAGGAGCCAGCATGTGACAACAAACCCATATGTGGGCCTCTCCCATTCATTACAATTTACGAGGAAAATAAAATTAAAGTAACATCTAGAGACTATATTATGTAATATATTTATAGTTTTGATTATTTTTAATTCGTAGTTATTATTTCTCAAAATTTTGCTATTCGATTTTCTAATTGTATAAATTCATAATTTGTATAATTCGACTTAACTGACAATATTATTATTATCGCAAATTCTTTATTAATTAAAGCGCTACTAGTAAAACACTTAAAACTATTTTGGACTTTGCTCATGCGTGGTATTATAATAAATAACTTAAATTCTGAAGCTATCAGGATAAGAGGACATGGGTGGTCATATTTGAGCATTACTTACAAAAAATGTCCAATTCTAGCTAGTATGGTGTCTCCTACACTTGAGAGCCTAAATTAAAGGTAAAAATTGAATGTAAGTTGCAGTTGTAGTGCTTGAAATCAAACCCCACATCATTAAAAAAAAATACATATATTGGATAAGCTAAATATATTTATATATTTTTTTCATAAATAAGCACTTTATATTGTACCCCACAAACAAAGAGCCAGTATTCAGGATAATTTAGGAATTTTTTTTGGAAGTTTTTATCCAAAGTTTAAAGAGAAAAAAAGTATCAACTGACAGCAACTTCTTATCCAAATTATGAAAATATTTAACTATATTCTGCAAATCACCATACTGGTTTTGGGTTTTAATTCTACACGTCAAGATTGCACTTTAAAAATAATAATTGTATTAATCAAAATACAAATTTGATAGTAGGGTGTATTTTGGGGTTCAAAATATGAACAAGTAAACCCATGAAGAAATCGAATGGAGTTCAATAACTACTATATACATAAAATATATATATATA
>NW_006238952.1:418584-447720 GCF_000226075.1 Solanum tuberosum
TATATATATATATATATATATATATAAATTTTCATTAAAGAGGTGATATAGAAAAGTTATCTTTTTATTTATAGTTTCTTAAAAATTGTGTAAAATCAATAGTGGACAAGTATTGTTGAATAAAATGAATATACGATTAAATTATTTGAATACAACTACTCATAATAGGTAGAATTGATAATCTAAATTTTTTAGAGCAAGCAACTATATAGATTAAATTACACGAAAGTCTATACAAGATGAATCCATCTTATAATTATTTCTTGAATATCGTCATATAATGCGAAAATGACAACACAAATGCATTTGAATAATTCAATGCAATATTAGAAACACAGTTTTTCCTACGGCGAAACACTTGTTTTTTTTCGCTGATTAATTAATTAACATATCTGTAAAAATAGATTGGATATTTTTTAGTGACACATAACAGTATGTTGTCAGAAAAATTTTAAGGGTTGGGCTCAAATTTTTTTTGAATTGGGTTCAATCGCAACTCATTCAAGTCTTAACCTATTTTACGATAATTCTTAATTGAGCTCAATTTAATCTCCAATTTCAACATGTTTTAAAACTCTTTATTTGTATTGACGTATGTGTGTTCCTCTATTGAAGGTATATATTACTATCTATTTTATATATTTTAGGATTTATCTATCAATTTGTAACATCTTTTTTTAATTTATCTTGAGTTGAAATTCAAATTGTGATTACAAAATTTAAATAACAATATGTTAAAATTATTGAGATTAAGCGTGTCAAATTGGACGGATCAAGACCCAATCCATTTATAAGCTCATTAGAGGACAAAGTAAACTTTGACGTATCATGCTTCCGAAAAATTCACCTAATAAGATTTTTGATGTTTGCTTTTGATCTTCTACTTAATATTTTATATGAAGTAGTTTTTAAAAAAGCAAATTGGAATAACAATATTTGCTTGTTAGTTTTTGATAGTTATAAAAATCTGGAACAAAAATTCCTTTTAATTGCTGTTACTACTTTTTTATAAGCATTTTCGTTTGACTTTTGCTAACTGAATTCGAATTCAAAATCAACCCAGTTTACTTTCAATTTTATAACAATTGTCAAACAGCAACTTTTAGAAACTCTCACCATTTGAATGAGCTTGAGAGATGTTGACATACATTTTATTTTAAATTACAAAAAAAATTGAACAATTCACATGAGGGAAAAATGAAAAATATATCCCCGAACTATCGTAAATGGTATGTAGATACCGTCCGTCATATTTTTGGGACATTGATGTCCGTGCCATCCAAAAACTAGGGCATATATACCCTTCACTCTAACGGAAGCTAAGACTAAATAGGAACACGTGATGCAATCTTATCCGCTGGGTCAGTGGATAAGATTATGACACGTGTATGTCCGTTAGTATAAAGGGTATATATACTTTAGTTTTTAGAGGACAGAGCACTAATGTCCCAAAAGTATGACGGATGATATCTGCATACCATTTACGATAATTTAGGGATATATTTATCCTTTTTCCCTTCACATATTATTAATATGAATCGGAATGTATTAAGAAAACGAGAAGCACAAAAAGAGAGTTTAATCATAAAAGCTACGCGGGAAGTTGCGTTTAATGAAAGCCACGAAAATAATCTCATACTCCCTCCGTCCACAATTGTTTGGCAAGTATACTAAAAATAGATGTCCAAGATTAATTGTCAATTTAAACAATCAAGAAATAATTAGTCGCTTTTTTCCAATTCTGCCCTTAATGATAGTGTAGTTCAATTGAAAAGTTATGTGGACTTTTGATATTCTTGGTATAGTAGGGTTATATTAGTCAAATTACACTTTGTATTAAATTTTCCTTGAGGAGTGTGCATGACCTTACCCTGACAAACAATTGTGGACGGAGGGAGTACTTCATAACTTGGGCACTCAAGTCAATGAAGCCATAGAATTTGTAATGTAGGCCGGCATTTTTTTATTAAATCAGAAAATTACATTTAATAATTTTAAAAACTTATTATTTTTAACTTTTACTTGAATATAAGAAAAGAAAGATCAGATATTCAAGACCATTTCACATTTAAAATTATTTTTATAAAATCATCCAAAAAATAAATAATCTAACCGTTTGTTCAACGGTACCGCTCTTCAACTACCATAGATTCTTTCTTTCTTTTTTATAATCATTTGGTGCCTAACCACATCATATTCAACTTTTATATTTGATCAACTTTTTCAATCCGATGTCTCACGCAATCTCTTCTTTGTGGAAAATGAAAACGTCTCAATCTCTTCGTTATAAATCCAATTGTCTAAAATTATAATTTAGAAAATCAAAACTTTTTTTCCAAGTTTTTTTCTTTTTTTGGGCAACTAGTAGTGCTTGACTTAAAAAAGAAAAATCAAATAACTTCTTACTTAGATTTTTTTTGTTGAAATACATTATTATAAAACGTAACATCTTTTTGGACTCGTGAAACACATCTTGTATGGACCTCATAGTTTGTGAATGACAATTATATTTGAAAGCAAAATAAATGAACAAGTCAGAGTATATAAATGTGTTCTTTATTGATATTGATGTCATTCAATTAATAAAAAAGACGTCATTCAATTTTGTGTGTATGAATAAATATTTAAATTTATATAAAATTAAATACAAAAATATACACGTCCTACATAATATAATACACACAAGACATCACATAAAATACGCGTGTCTACTTACACAATTTTATATAAATTTAAATATACATCTGTATTTGGTGAAATACTTTTATGTATCATTTCGAAACAAGAACAATTGATTGTATCCATTATAGCCATGTTATTCACTTTACACGTATTATCAAAGATCTTTTCGCAATAGCAATTATAGGGGTCGTTTGGTAGAAAGATCAATAGTGTAGGGATTAGTAATGCAGAGATTGATAATGCTTGAATTAGTAATGCAGAAATTATTTTTATCAAGTGTTTGATTCGTTGTTTTCCACCTAATTTTGTGTGGGATTTAAAACTCTACAAGGAAACTTCTTTTCAATTATACCTTTGAGTTATTATGAGATTTTTTATTTCATGTAATTGAGTCAAGGTAGATAATTGACAAATAATATTATTTTTTTATAGCCTTTTAACTAGCTAGGAGATGAAATTTTTTATCACTAAAGTTCACTATTTTCTCACTTAAATTATTTGAGGATAAATAATTGTCATCTTAATATATTTAAGTTGATATCTCAAAAGGTCACACAACTATAAGAATCTATAGAAAAAAGTTATTGAACATTGTTTTACATCAATAAAATCATTTAATTTAGGACTTTTATCATACAAAATCGCTCTTTATCATAAAATTAAAAAATAGCAAAATAAATTAAACTATTTTTATACTCAAGATGTTTTTAAATAGCAAAAATAACTCTTAAATTCATCATCAACATTAGCATATTAGTCTGATTATAATATTTTATATTAATAATAATTAGATTAAATAACTCATATTTTAGCTACAAATAACTCTATTTAAATAATAAAGTTTGTAAGCTAATCGATTTAAATAAATTTATTTGTACAAATATAAAACATAAAACCAAGAAAATAAATAAAATGAAAGGATTGAGGGGGTATTTTTGTCTTTACATATATTAATCCCATGGTAATAGATCTCATGTATTGCTAATACCACCAAATGGAAGGTATTAGTTATACACCCTATAATACCATGGAGGGTGTATAACTAATCCATCGATTAGTTATATATAGGTCCAAAATTCCTATCAAACATAGTACTACATAATACCACACATAATACAAGGACTATTTCTCCTAATACTCCCTACCAAACGACCCCAAATTTAATACGCTAATCACGATTTAAGGTTTAATTAAATACAATTAAAAATTGAAATAATGGACACCTGGATAGCATTTCCCAATTCCTATTCCCAAGTAACCCCTCAATATGATGGGTTTAAAGGGTAAATAAGTGACCGACATAAGGGACAATATCGTCAGTCCAGAAGTCAAGACAATAGTTGGATTATTCTTGTAGTTCCCTCCTTTGATTTGGGGACACCAACAAAGGCATAGGGGTACGTGTCAATCACTCTTTAAATCTTACAGAAAAATGGCCACAGATTCGGCGCCCAACTTCTTTTCCCAATCCCACCTCCATTTTGGTACAACGTGCACAACACGACACACAATTAATAGCGCGTCATCATCACTTCTCTTTTTGTCGCGTGAGCGTTGCCATCGAAGAAGCTCATAGCCCATAGCTTTTTGGGTGATTTACCGTTTGACCCATTGGAAAACCCTAGCCCCCACACCCCCCAACATATTCACCCTGTGCTAGTTTACCTTACTGCCCCTCGAGTGTCATTAAATTACCATCTTGCCATTTGCTTTCATTTTCCTATATAATCGTCGCCTTCGTTATACTTAGGTTTGCCGAAATAGAGAGCAAAACGGCACTTTCAAGGTATTTCTTCTAAATTCAGAATATTGTTTTTTTCTTTTCTCTTTTTTAAAACAACAATGGAGGCTTCATCTTCTAGAAGCAAAACTCATGGTTCAAGTTTTCATCACCATTTTCAACGATCCACTTCACCTTCGGGTCGGTTCTGCTCATACTCAATGTCTTCAACTTCACCTAGTTTTTCCAGTTTCTCCAACAGGGATTCCGATTCCGATTTCATGACCCGATCCACATCTCCAACCCGGGTGAATCTTCGCCGATCCGTTTCCCCATCGCCAAATGTAAGGTTTTCCGCCTCTGCAGGCCGTTCGATTTCAGTTTACCCTCATCAACAAAAGCAGACCAGCAGGCCGTTGCCGTCTAATCAGAAGAAAACATGCATGTGCTCACCGACAACGCATCCAGGTTCATTCCGTTGCAGTTTTCACAAAAATATGAGCCAAAATCGGAGTCATTCAAATTCCTCTTATCGATCTAGCTATCACCTGAACATGCGGAGATCGGCGATGACAAACTCACTCGTCCGGATTGGAACTGTAGAAGGTGATCTGGTAAAAAGAGCGCTTGCCGCTTTGATCCGTCCATCTTCTCATCAGCTCAGGCGAAGAGACGACTTTCAGCCGCGACCTAGCCGGCTCTCCGTCATGTCGAAGGCCGAGAATTAAAGAGGGTTTTGTGAAATCGTTTTGATTGTACAGTTCCTGATTTAGCATCAACTCACTGAGTCACCAGGGGATGACTCGGGAAAAGGCCTTATGCCTTTTTTTGTAGTTTTCAGGCGAAAACTCCCGAACCCCAAAAATTTTGTATTTTTTTGTTGTTGTTTAGAGTCAGGAGCATGTCATATACATCTTTTCAATATATCACAATATAATCTAAAGATCTATAATCAACTGGACGTACGTCAAAATTAATCTCAGTTTTTTTTCTCCTTGTTTGTGCAAATTGTGATTTATTTTTTTGCATACTCAGCTAGAACTTAATAATCGGTACATCTGCGTGCCATTAATCTACTTATTTGGAGGTTCATTTTTTGGTAGTTGATTGTTAGTTCATTTTTTGGTGTCTGTTTAATATGCGAAGCACAACAACTATTGATGCTAACATATGGCGTTCTTTTACAGGTTTGATTTTTTCTTGTGGAATGTGGCCTGCGGATCATGACAGTGACCTCTTGGCGAATTCATCTACGACTCAAAGCGAAGTACAAATGGACCAAGAAAAAAATTGAAGTATTTTAAACTTTTAAACAGTAAATATTGCAATTTATAATAACCCCCAAAATGGAGACCCTACGAATTTGATGAAAAAGTGTAGAGATGACTTGCCAGAATGGAAAGAGAAAAGTGGCACTTGGCCAAAAATTTCTAAATAGTGTATTCAAGACTTTTTTTGGCAAAATGATGTCCAAAAACATGATGTGTGGGGTGAGTGGGCTCCTTTGTTTAATTTCTATTGAACAAATTATACCGAAGGCAGCGTTGGCAAGCCTAAAATGGAAGAGACTAAAAATTGATTATTTCAACTGCCATTCTAAATGGTAGTTGATTTTTTTGCATAGAAATGAATAAAATTTGGGGTATTGAAGAAAGCACGTGGATGGTTATGCGTGTTTGATGGAGGTGATACAAGAAATGCTAGGCTCCTCAATACTATATGCCTTAACTGCAGCTTCATACATTGTTCCTCATTACTTAAATATTCACGAGACTATTTAAAAATACAACTCAGACGCACCATCTTTTGCCCCGGTTGGACCTACTTAAAATTTTTGTTAAAAAAAGTAGAATATGAACAGTAAATACACAAACGTTAGAGTACTATATATACAACATATCCACGGTACGTTGAGACAGAGAGATTATTTTCAATAGACTCACTCAAAAAGAGCGAGAGGTTGGATACATTAATGTGTGGCAAAGTGGACCTAGGAACAAGCCCATATTATCCATTTGAATATGTATGTATAATTTGGGCCGGCCCAAGTCCATCTATGATTCAGATCCTTGTAATAACAACGTTTTGCAACTATGATTCCTATATTTTGCTCTCTTTGGATGCTAATGGTGATAGCTTCCTTACATGGACTGTTTTTTCTAGTGAAAGATTAAAAATAATCTAGAGATTTGCCAAGATAATAATTATAGAAAGGAAATTTTACTTTTTACTGCTCAAATTGGATACATTAATGTTGTTAGGTAATATTAGTTAAGTGATTCCTGACCCTAAGCAATCAATCATTAATGTAAATAATTTTTTAAATGATCGAGTGTATAGGTAAGTTCCTTTCGGTTGGAAAAGGACATATGGTTCGATCACTATAATTATTGATAGAATTAGTTGTAATTATTCCAACAAAAGCTGATTTTTCTTATTGTCCTTACGCATGTAATGGAATAGAGTACTATATAGACCTTAAAGGGAATTCGTTCCAATAAAAAATATTTATACAAACCAACACTAGAAATGTGTGTGAAGAAGGTTTTTTCCATTCAAATCTTTATATACATGGTATTCTTCTGAATTTGAAGTCTAAAGAACACTTTTCTTAGCTAAAAAATATCAATAAAATTATATGGTAAAGAACTGTGCATTTATTTCCTCATAAGAAATCGAAAAAGTATCCTTTAGACTCCGGACTAGTATTGTTCACAACTTAAGCGGAACAAAGGTGGAGGAGAATTTGAAGTCATGTGTCCCATCACACTTTAATAAAAGGCTTAAGTCATCGACAGACCTTTAAAGTTGTCCACATAATTCACTTAGACACCTCAATTAGGACTTGTACCTATTGAACACCTAAATTGTTCAAAACACGTACCTATTAAACACAAAATGCTGATGTGGCAACATAAGTGTACTTCACTTAGTATTAGCGCGTGAATAGGTTCAAATATATTTTATTTTTTAAAAACTTATACTTTTATTCTTTTATTGACATTGGGCACTAAAATAACTAAAATTTATTTGATTTCTTGATAAACAAAGAAATCAACCCCACCCCCTTATTCCAGCCATCATCTTCTTCCTCAAACTCCAAACTCTCTGCACTTCTTTTTTCTTTGTTATCTCTCTCTCTATATATATAAAATCTGAACCTACGAATTGATGTGATTTTGCAAATAAAAAGAAAGAAGAATTCTGAATCTACGAATTGATGTGATTTTGCAAGAAGAAAGAAGATTTTCAAACATTGAAGTTAAAAAAGTTAGTCGGCCTCTCTTCATATCTATTTCTGGTCACTCAAACAGATATCACCACTTCAAATTAAAATGTAAACTAATTAAGCTTATTAAAAATGGTATCATGAAATTCCATAGAATTAAAATTGATAGTTAAAAAGAAACGAAGAGTTCTTCAACTCCAAAAAACACCAGTTATGGAATTCAGAAAAAATCTGTCAGGTAACTCCATTTTTTTCGGTCATGGGTAATAAGAATTCAAAATTTTCCGACGAAACCTTTTTCATCTTCCTCGCACCAAAACTAGATGGAGAGAATTACAATTGAAAAATCGATTGAGGGAGGGATTGTCTTGTTGGAGAGTTGGGGACGATTTGGATCAACTGGAGAGAAAAAAATGAGGGGTTGCCGTGGGTGGATGGGTGGGTTTTTTAGAAAATTCTTTTTTATTTTTTTTAGTTAGCTAAATTAACTAAAATAGTTATTTTTTAGAAATTCATTTTTAAAATAAATTTTTGGAACCAAATACCACATGTAATCATTTAATTCATCAATTTGCCACATCACAGCGAGTGTAGTACACACATATCATATTTTTGGCTGACTTTAAAAAAAATGTCAAATAGGTATCAATTTTAAGGAGCATAGGTGTTCAATAGGTATAAACCTTACTTGAGTTATTTAAACGAATTATGCGAATAACTTTAAGGAGCCGCAGATGACTTTAAGCCTTGATAAAATGTAGTACAACTTATGGACCATCTGGAGAATTTGTCCACGTTACACTTCGTTGTTCTCTCCCACAGTCCCTTCTGCTGTTGGTCTATTTCAAGTTGTTCTTACATTAATGATCATCGTCTCTACCAAGTTGGGGAGTATAAAAAAATTGGTCTTTTTAAATTTTGGGTGCAAATTTTGTAGTTTCAAGAATGGCTGTCCTAAAAGAAGGAAGTAGACCACCATGGGTAGGTCTTGCTGCTGCTGTTTGGGTACAGATAGCAGCTGGCTCAGCTTATACTTTCCCCCTTTATTCCCCTGCTTTGAAATCAGTTTTGGGTTTCAGTCAGCAGCAGCTGACTATTATTGGAGTAGCAAATGATATTGGGGAGAATGTTGGGATTCTTCCAGGAATAGCTTGCAACAAGTTCCCACCTTGGGTTATTTTGCTTGTTGGTCTCTGCCTTTCTTTTTTTGGCTATGGTGTTCTTTGGCTTGCTGTCAGCCAGACTGTACTGTCCTTGCCTTACTGGGTTGTGAGTTCTTGAATTCTTTTGCTTACTCTCTTTCTTTTTACAGTTTAAGTTCTGCCTTGCCTGATCTTCCTCCTATTATAGTATCTATTTTAACTGTTGTCTCTTTTATTACAGTGGGTTTGTTGTATTTAATGGTTGATTTTTAAGTTGGGGGTGGGTGGGAGAAAGGTTATGCTCTAATTGATTCCAGGTTTAGTTCCTCCTAAAGATAAGTTATGAACTATTTCTGTTATAGAAACACTGAGTTATTGTGAATGCTGATACTGAGGATAGTAGGTTCAATTTATGGTACTCTTGGTCTTGGGTACATCTAATTTTAAGTTATGGGATTGAACCACCAGCATGTTCAGATGTGCCATTGGATTAGGCACAAATTCATTTCTTTGTGCATTTGTATCTTATCTCAACACGTAAACAAGAAAAAAAGGTATGTTTAATTACTGGAATGTGGAATCTGTATTTGGATTTTCCTATTGTACCTTTAAATTCTTAAACCATGTGTCTTTGATTGCTAGGAGGTTTGTGACCTGAGTACATGCATGTGACATAAATTCTTCTGTTAATCCTTATTGTATGAGTTCATGTTCAGTAAACTTTAACTTTGACATGGATTAGATCTTTTTTTTCAGTAAACTTTAACTTTGACATGGATTAGATCTATTTTCATTGTTTGGACCTGAATAGACAGTTGAGAAATAATTGGAGGAACTACCAACCATTTCTCGTAGGCTTATTATTTTGCTATTGTTAGTACTTCTTCACTAATCTTTTGGAACTCTAGATATTCTAATGATGAAGAGGTTAACATCTGTGAATATGAGTGCAAAGTTCTGAACCTTATAGAGGATCATTTCCTGCCTGAGATTACATTCTAGAATTTAGCTGACTGTACCTTCACAGAAGGTATTGCATATATTCATCATATCTGGCCAATGTTGCATTTAGAAGTTGTTTAAAACAAAAAGTAGCACATACTAGATCTTGTTTGCAAAAATGGATGTAATAGTTCTTGCGTGAACCTTCTTGGTGAGCCTCCAACTTATTCCCCCTGCCTTCCTTCTGCTCTAATTGCCAAGCTAACTCTATTGTGTGAATTTTTCTACCACAAGAGTGGAACTATGAAGTGAAACATCAGATATTAGTATCTGCATTCTGCTGATCTTTCTTTGATTATTATATCTCATATTTAGTTTAGCCTTGTTTTGTGCAAGAACTCAAAGCAGCAGTGGATAGTGAATCAAAGCATAGATAGTATTATATCTGCAAAATGCAGCTAAAATTTCTGTTAACTCTACTTTGCTTTCTATTTCACTTGAAAAATTCTTGCAATCCCCTTATTTTTCTTTTCTTTCCCTTAACTATCAGTATTCGTGGAGGAGTAATTATCATTAGCTTCCTTCATAAGCAGTGGCGGATGTAGGATTCTAAGGTTGTGGGTGCTCTGAAAGTGGCGGAGTCAAAAATATAAAAAAGACATGTTAACAGTGAGATTCAAACCCGGGCTTAACAACACTTAAACAACCTTAAGCACACACACCAAGAGCCAATGGATCAGCAGATCATTTGTTCATTGGGTGCTCTATGTTAATTTTATATAAATACCTCTTCATTTCTACCTATATATATATATATATATGTATATTCCGAGACGAGGTTAATGGGTACTCGAGCACCCGGTGGACTCTATGTGGGTCCGCCCCTGTTCATAAGAGTGTTAGGTCATTGCATATATATTCCGAGACGAGGTTAATGGGTACTCGAGCACCCGGTGGACTCTATGTGGGTCCGCCCCTGTTCATAAGAGTGTTAGGTCATTGCATATATATTCCGAGACGAGGTTAATGGGTACTCGAGCACCCGGTGGACTCTATGTGGGTCCGCCCCTGTTCATAAGAGTGTTAGGTCATTGCATATATATTCCGAGACGAGGTTAATGGGTACTCGAGCACCCGGTGGACTCTATGTGGGTCCGCCCCTGTTCATAAGAGTGTTAGGTCATTGCATATATATTCCGAGACGAGGTTAATGGGTACTCGAGCACCCGGTGGACTCTATGTGGGTCCGCCCCTGTTCATAAGAGTGTTAGGTCATTGCATACTAGCAAGTTCTTATAAGCAATTTAGTTTTTGACTTATTTTTATCATTTTAGCTTTAAACCAAGTGCTTATATGTTATAAGCACTTCTTTAATTTACTCAAACACTCCAAAAGTGCTAAAAAGCTATTTTAGCTTAGAAACACTTAAAATAAGTCAATCCAAATAGGCTCTTAGGGGTTCTTTTCTTTTTCTTCTGAAAGCTCTGTTATTGATGCACCTCTTCCTAGATTATGCACCCTGTCTCTTTTGTCACCTCATCTGTCTAGTGCCTCCTTCAAACTCTTATATTTCTCAAGCTATGCTTTGAAGTGTTCAAGCTCTATGTATCACCAGCATTCTATGTTATATGTGGGGAACTCCGACTTATATGTGTACTTAAGTGCGATTCTTTTCTTCAAGTTCTATTTTTTTCTTCTTTTAGTGTCTTGGTTCTACTTTTCATCTAGCTAGCCACAAATGATTTAGATCATTTCAAGCTTACTCGGTTGCAAGTTTGCATATCAAGAGTTGTTGTAAGATGTATTTCTCTTTTGGTACTTCCAATTGGGAACTTGAGGAAGAAGTATCTGATTTTGTCATCACTCTATCAATTTCAAATCCTTGTTTGACTCAATGGCTTTAACCACATGTTGAGAAGAGAGATGTTACTACATGTTCTTCATTTCAATCAAATCGCAATGTCATTGCTTTATTCTGGTGACTTCTTTGATTTGTTTTCTTTTAAATGTTTGGGGTATGGCTCCATTGACATAATTTGAAGTTTTGTGTTTTACTGACAACTTGTTCTCATAGTTTTCTCTGTCGATATCTGATTGAATGACAGCTTTGGCTCGCACTGGTAGTTGCTACAAACAGCAGTGCATGGATGGGAACAGCAGTACTTGTCACCAATATGAGGAACTTCCCTCTCAGTAGAGGTACTGTTGCTGGGATACTGAAAGGCTATATTGGCCTGAGCGCTGCAGTTTTCACAGAGATCTTTGCTATGGTTCTTAATGATTCAGCTTCAGATTTGTTGCTGTTTCTAACATTGGGAATTCCGATCATCTGTTTGGCCATGATGTACTTTATCCGGGCTTGCACACCAGCTTCTGGCGAGGATTCTTCTGAGCATGTCCATTTTCTTTTCACACAAGCAGCAAGTCTGTTGCTTGCAGTTTATCTTCTCACTACAACAATTTTGAAGACCATTCTATCTCTAAATAATTCCATCTCCTATATACTTGTTGGAGTAATGGTTATCTTATTGATGTCTCCTTTAGCAATTCCCTTGAAGATGACAATCTTTCCTTCTCGTCATAAGAGACCTGGAAAATTAGATGGTTCCTCAAATGATTTGACTGAAGAAGAAATCAGTTCCAGCCAAACGGCGTCCTTATTAACTCCAATTTCATCAGAAGCAGACCTTGGGAGCTTCCGTGAAGGTGAAGATATTTCTGAGGTGGATATGCTGTTGGCTGTGGGTGAGGGTGCAGTGAAGAAGAAAAGGAAACCTAGAAGAGGTGAAGACTTCAAATTTCGTGAAGCTATTATTAAAGCTGACTTCTGGCTTCTGTGGCTTGCATACTTCTTTGGTGTTGGCTCTGGTGTAACTGTTCTTAATAATTTAGCACAGATTGGAGTTGCACTTGGTGTAAATGACACAACGATATTACTGAGTTTGTTCAGCTTTTGCAATTTCTTGGGCCGTCTTGGGGCAGGTGTTGTTTCGGAACACTTTGTAAGGTAATAATCTGGTATATCCCCTCCTGTTATCTTTGTTTCCCAAGAAAGAAGATAATGATGTGCTGATATTCCCTCTCACTCACTTGGCTGGGGGCAAGGGACAAATGCTTTCAGTTTCAGAAGAAACTCGAAATGCTTTCCTATATTTGACATTTCTTATTGATACTATTCCTAGCGATAAATCTATCCATCTTCATGGTTGCTAGCTCCTAATTCTTGTAATTGATAATGCATCACTTAAATCATTTAATGCGTAAGTTCAAGAATGATTTCAATTAGAGATTGACAGATTGCTGTGTGGCTTAGTGGTGACCGACAATTTTATACTTCTATCATGTCTATCGCAGGTCAAAAACAATACCACGGACATTTTGGATGATGATAACACAAATCCTCATGATTATAACATTCCTTCTTTATGCTTCAGCTCTGAGTGGTACTCTCTATGCTGCGACTGCATTACTAGGGATTTGCTTCGGTGTTCAGTTTGGTGTAATGATTCCTACTTCCTCCGAGCTTTTTGGCTTGAAACATTTTGGCATAATATTCAACTTCATGCAGCTTGGCAATCCTTTAGGAGCACTCCTGTTTTCTGGTCTACTGGCTGGTTATGTCTATGACACAGAGGCAGGAAAGCAACAAGGATCGCACTGTCTGGGCCCAAATTGCTTCAGGCTCACGTTTCTGGTTTTAGCAGGAGCCTCTGCCTTTGGCGCATTCTTGAGCATGATCTTGACTATCAGAATCAGACCAGTCTACCAGATGTTGTATGCTGCAGGTTCTTTCCGTTTGGCTCAGGCTTCTGATCACTAATTGGCGTAGTCACCTTTTGCATCTATATATTTATATATAATATAGAATTTTACCTGTTTTCATGATCCCTATTGCATTTCCCTACTGACAAGGGAATGTTGTCTCCTACTGTGAACATAATTGGAATTGTTCTCTCATTGAATGTGGCTTCCATCATGTTCCTCTGGGTAAAACTGAAGTTTGAAAGTAAGGTTGATGTCCCAGTAAAATGTACTACTACTGTTGATTCTGTAATGATCTTTGGGGGACAACTTGAGGCTTCTATTTCAGGAAATAAATAGTGCATTAAATTGCCTGCAAAATTCTATTCTTCATGAAGTAAATTTATTGGCTGATTCCGAAAATGTAGTGAAGTACTATTAGCTTTTTATCCTTAGTAAGAGCTGCTTAGCAGTGCTAATAAGTGGTAATCAAGGTGGGAATGGATAATATCTTTGTAGGAAGCGCTTTACCTCCTTAGTGGGCCTATCCTGCTCGAATCATGATTAGTCAGGTCAGTGGATTTCAAAATACTAGATGGTTAAACAAAAAAAAAAGGTACTAACAATTTTAGATTCCATTTCCACTTAATAAATGAGAGGGAGAGACACAGCCAGTCCTTAACATACAGCTCATTATTGCCGAGTGAACTTACTGAAAAAATTGCATTGTCAATTAACTGGCTGAAAGGAAAAGAATGTGCTAAGGTTTAATCACCATGATTCTTTTTGAGAAACCATAATAGTCAACTTGGATATGAAGTTCAGTATGATAAAGTTAAAACTCTGCATTCTGTTGCTTATAGACAAAGAATTCAGAAAATTATAATGCAATAATTCCCAAAAACACTTGAAAGTTCAAGGTATCTAGAGGAAGAAAAAGCATGAGGATAAATTAACTAAGGTATATTAGAGAGAGTTCAATCAACTCAGGTAGGTTTCAAGTCTTGAAACATTGCATCCCACTTAATCTCTTCAATAGCAACAGTTGGCCAGTTTCCACCATCAACGCCGTCCATGTCTTCATCATCGCGAAAATCCTCAGCAGTGGAGCTTGAAGGGCTGCTAATCCAGGCATCAGAAGAATCTATCATGAGATTGGGACTCCCATTTGTGAGCATCATCAACCTTCCTTGATTAGTAGTAGCATTAATACTCTGCATTACTGGCCTTTCTTGTTTAGCTGCAGTTAGCTTCTTTTTCCTCTTCAACATAGATGCTTTCCATCTTGAACTGCAATTTCTCAGAGGCAGCAAGGCACTTGAATCTGACCGACGAGTCCACGTGCTAAAGCTTTTGGTAAAATGTTGTTTTGCTTGCCTGATAGCTACAACTAACCAAAAGATATGTTTTCTTGAGCTTCTTCTTCCCTTTTCCTTAGTAGCAAGCTTGAGGATTTCTAGCCTATGTTTGGCTATTGAAATTCCTATACTTTGGAGAAATTCATGGTTGAAATATTCTATATCATCTTGATCAAGTTGATTATGAGCAAAAATAATAGCATAGTCATAAAGAAGAGAAGGGTCAAGGCTAGTTTTGGAGAGCCATGAAAACCAGTCCATGGTGTCTCAGTATATGTATTTTGATTGTTGAAGATGGAGAGTTTTAAAGATGTTGGAGTTAGCCAAATTTTAAGGACTTGGGAGTTGATTTGGGTGGGAATTGAATGGTAGTTGAAGTTGAGAGTGACAAAAGATGAAGGACCCGTGAACTAATAAAGACTATGTTTCCTTTCAAGAATAGGCCAGAAAGTCTATAAGTTTGATCAGACTTTTTGAATACATGCATAAATGAGGATTTCTCTTTGTAGGGTTCATTTCTTCCATCAGTCACGGCTTAGAAGATGGTTTATTATTTGCAAACTGTCATTTTCCCATTAAAAGTGAAGGAAGAAAGAAAGAGATAGCACATGCTTCTTTAAAAATAATTGCTATGTTAGAATTGTGAAAATAAAAGTTTAATTGATAATTTAAGCTAATTATAATAAAACAAACATAGAAATTATAAAATTAGCTCAGCTCAAGTAAAATTAACTAGCTTAATTATTGATTCAACTCATTTTGATTCGCTCAAATTCAACTCAACTAGCTGATTTAACACCTGTAATTCCATTATCAGTCAATCAAACCTTCCAGCAAACTTGTTTGAAGAAATTTTGATTTTCTGCTATTGCTGCATTCAATGTAGGACAGGTAAAGATTAGGCTGAAGTGTTCACACCACCTTTGGGACCATCATGTCATGTCAAAAATACTTTCTTTGAGGCAAACAACTATAGGTTTGAACCAGAATACAAGTAAAATGACAAACTACTATAGTTTATAATTCTCCATTCATCATATTTCTGTTATTAGCTCTAGTCATCCAGCAACAACATAATTAGTTTGTGTCTGTACAATTTCTCTGGAAGTGGTAGCTAAATTTCACCCTATCCAACAAGAAGTAGATAAATTTTGTAGTACAACTCAAAATTAGAGTACCATCAGCCAGAGAAATGTCAAACACTACTACGAATAAATTCCTTCTACCACTTCACTGCTGCTTGTTGAAGAAATAAAAAACGTAAAGACAGAAAATGCCATGGTCACAGCTAGATTGCCTAGAATCAATCAGCAGCCATAAAAGGGTCTGTATCACCAAGATCAGCCACTAATGGTTCCAAATCTGCTTGATCTTCGTTTTCTGGGGTAAAGTAAGTGGGAAACGGAAGCGTTGAAATATCTGGTTTCTTGTACACAGAATCTTTGATGAACACAAAGTTACCTTCAGCTCCAGGAACCTGAAAGGAAGTTACAGTAAATCACTGGCTCTGAGTTATCTATCCATAGAACTGCGCAAAGACTGGCGTAATACTGAAGAATTCCACCCAGATCGAAGAAGTTTAATCACAGTTCCCATGCAAGAGATTGAAATGACACCTTTCTTCAGACCTAAATTAGTTGGTACCTCCAAGAAAGAAAAGTGAACCCCCCCTAGTTCCCATATATTTGCAGACAGCTGGTAGTTTTTACAGGTAGCTAATATTCATCAGAAAGCGCATACCGCGGGGGAGGGGGGAGGGGTAATACTGTTGATTGCCCATGTCACACTACCAACTCTCTCTCTCTCTGTTCTTTTTTGACAAGTTACCAACTTTTAGTCATAAATAAGAGTTTGAACGCATAGAATTTCATCAGAAAGATTGCAAAGGAAAGGAAAATTATATTTAAACAATGCATTCAGGATGATAACTCTCTTATCCGTGTGAATTAAATTTAAAAGAAACGAGAAAGGTTTCAAAATCTTGCCTGGCCTTTGACCCACATCAAGTTTCTGGCAGGATCAATCTTGTAGACCCAAACATTTTTAACAGTTCGTTGCACTCCACCCATGCGTCCAGGCATTTTTCTCCCTTTAAATACCTTTAAAGAAAAAATTACAAATGAAAGCGGAAGCTTGTAACATTAACTAGATTCTACAACAGCATCATACAAAATCAATTGTTTGTTCAGTTCCAATCAAATATTTAGTCAAATAAGTTAATCAAGTGTATCAAATGCTAAGTTATCTTCCCGGGATGTGAGGTTGAAGCTCCAACTAATTTAGCATGTCACGGGTTCTTGAGCATATTTTTAGACACATGACGGTCAAACTCAACAACATGATAGAGGATTGCATGAGCATACTTCCTGAAGTGGCCCAATATCTATTAGAACTACCTGGCAAAACACTCAGAGACAAGAAACAATTGCATGTACAGAAGAATGGGTACTCTTTTGTAAGCCCAACCACGCCCCAAAAATTTTGGGGTGGAGTGGGTGGAGATTCTGTAAGTTCAATAACACATCCTTGATATATAAAACCCAAATTTTGATTTAAAAGCCGCTATCTGTATTAACAGCTCACCATATGCTACTTGCGTGGAAGTTCCAAGGTCCAACACTCCACTCAAAAACTATCGGCCAAGGAACTCTGTCCATGATATCGTGGATGAACATGTTTTGGCATTTGTATGCGGAAAATTTAGTTTCTTACTAGTTGTTTCTCTGTTTCTCCATAATTTTATAGCTGGATAAATATGGAATTGAAAAGGTAGGGTCAGCTAACAAAGGGGAGATAAAGGGCTCAAGCGTTTTTAGAAGCGAAAAGCGCAAAAAAGTTACAAGGATTATAGAGCTTGAAGCGAAAGTGAGAAGAAAAGTGCATGCTTCTTTGGAGCGAAATGCACAGTTTTCAGAATATCATAAATTATCAGGCACCTCATGATCCAAACAAAATCATTAAATCATCTACAAATTTAGTAAAATTATATAGCAGTTTAAATAACTAATTTTAGCTTCCTATGATAATGCCGATATGAATCCAACACCTCAAAGTCGAGATACAAAGAAGCAACCGATTCTCGTTGGAATCACTTTGTGCACCATAGCTTGAAGCAAAAACTTATCAGTGCATGGCTTTCACCCATGAAGTGATAACCCCTTGCTACACATAGTTCCATTGCTAGCTTATAATGATCTTGTCGTAAGCAGTCCACAAAAAAATTAACAATGAGAATGTATTATATTTTAAAATTGTGGAGGAATAAAGAAAGAGTGGGGAAAACAGAGTTGAGCAATGTTCATCAAGTCTTGCACAATATCTCTGTACCAAATGACTATATTTTACTGCTAGAATATTTTTTGTAATACACCTCACTGAAGCATTATTTAGTTATTAGTTACAAGATTTACTTCTCCTTCAAATAAATAACAATCAGTCGCAAATAGATAACAATTTCAATGACATATCATGTTTAAAACAATTTAAATAATTACCACGCATGCTATTTGCAATTTAGCAGGCACATAGTTATAAGTTTGACCAAAAGAGGAGTGTGGCAAGTGCCCACTTATTTAATTGTGAAAATAGAACTCATACACTGTAGATCACTACATAAAATTGAGGAAAAGGTAATGCCTACCTTTCCCGGAGCATCTCTTTGACCTGTAGAACCAATACTTCTGTGAGATAATGAAGCACCATGTGATGCAGGCATACCGCTAAATCCCCATCTTTTCATTCCACCCTACTCATGAAATTCCTCAATCATTAGTACAGTTCATCAGATGAGACATGCCCTCCAAGAGTGAGACAACACTAACAGTTCAATTCGCATCTTAAGAGGTGGAACAGACAGTAGAAGCTAGAAAGGTGGAATTTTGTTCCATAAATAAAACTATATTTCTACCATTAGCTAATGCTTAGAGAGTTCATATCTAATATTTATGACGATGGTATGTGATATTACTTCTATTAAAAAACTGCCATGAAGATTAAGAAATGCTCAATCAGCAACAAAATTGAAAATTTCAAGTTGCGTCTTTATTAAAAACTCAATTAAGTACGAAAACTTGGTCTCAAAGGCCAATTTGAGGTCAAAATATGAGTTATTCTCATCAAACAATATCACTAGTATCCTGTGGTGCGTGCGGAAGTCCATAAAAGGTAAAGACCAATCAACTAGAATAATCAAACAATAAACATAATCAACATTACTCCACACCTGAAAACCTTTCCCTCTTGTAATTCCAGCAACATCCACATACTGGCCTGGAACAAAATGGTTGACACTGATGCTAGTTCCAACAGGAAGAAGGGCATCTTCAGTAACAGGAAATTCCTTCAACTTTCTCTTCATGGGCACACCTTGTGCTCTAAAATGACCTACTTCAGGTTTTGTCAAATGCTTCTCCTTTTTGTGAGCACATCCAATCTAACTACCACCATAAAAAGATCAATTAGACCACGCCACAGCATAAAGAGTAACCAACACCATCCTCAAAACCATTAGGCAACCAATTTCTTTTATTTATCAAAATTTTTGGTCGAATGGCTGATAACTTATTCAGCCAATATCAAGTGTAAAAGACACCAGAATATCCATTCAGACTTGAAAACACGTTCACAACGTTCTCGCAATGAGTACTATGATACAGTAATACAACTATAACAAAACTCTTTAGGTGATGCATTTGAATTAACAGAGCAGATAATTGACAACAGTCAGCTAGCACTAACAAAATATTTCATTTTTACTTTCGTGGGGGCAAAGATTCAGTCTTTAAGAACTTAGCATAATTTTTTAAGAAGCTAGACATGCTAGATTGAAAATCAATCGAAATTGAAGAACCTGTAGGGCAGATATGCCTTCTTTCTCCGGGGTTTTGACCTGAGAAACAATGTTATCATCCAACCAAAGGATGGTAATGGGAACGCGTTCTCCCCATTTGTCCCATAGAGCAGTCATTCCACATTTGACAGCAATTGCTCCAGTCCGTTTGGAGTTTGGAGTCATGATTGCAGGTTTTCCTTCGATAATCCGAGTCCTTAATTCCTCGACTTGGCTACTGCAAGCACTGAAGGTTCTGAACTGGGTTTCTGAAACTGTGGACGATAAAAGGATGCGGAGATGAGAAATGAGGTTTCTCGATGCGGCCGCCATTGGAGGAGCTTTCTCCTTTTACTCCACCTCCTTCTGTTTGTCTGTGAGAAAGGAAAAGACGGCAAGGACTGGTCGGCGACGAGAACAACTTGAAGAGAAGAGAGAAATGCGAATACTCAAAAGGGCCGCTTCAGGAAGGCCTCAAGGCTTATTGGTCTGAACTGAATGTTTCGGCCCAACTCCTAATTAATCAAAGCAAACTCCCTCGTAATTAATGTTAATTAAGAGACGTGTAAATACATTTATTTTGAGATAGAGGGAGTGTATTCTCTCCGTCTCATATTTACTTGTTCATTTTTTACAGGCCTTTTAAGAATCATAAATAAGAAAAATATTTTTATTAATTTATCCTTCGACTCTTTTTAATATTCCATTTGTCCTTAATTACTTGTCCACTTTTTCTTTTTTAGTTGTTCCTAATTACTTGTCTATTTTGACAAATCAATAAAGGACAAAATATTTTTACCTATTATACCCTCAATTAATTATTTTTGAAAGAGGTAAAACTTTTTGAAAATTTTAAGTTTTTAATTCATGCACTTCATAATTAATAGAGGTAAAATGATAAACTCATTATATTAATAATTACTTTGTGTTAATTCAAAAGTGGACAAATAATTTAGAAAAAAGGGAATACATTCTAGTATTTCTTATCCATCAATACAACAATTAACAAGTCTTTATTTTTATAGTATATAAAGCAGCCGGCCCTCCATCGAAAACGTCTCTTTTCTGGCAAGGTTAGTCAAGCTTTGCATTTTATCTTCCCTAAATCCAACTTCTTTTATTATAAGATTTTTGGGAGCTTTATCTGTTTCATGTAAGTTTCACTATCTCCTGCTTCCTTGTAGAATTTAAGCTTACACTACACTCTAAACATAGTCTAATGGATGTAGTTTGACAGTTTCAACACTATAATTCCCCTATAAAGCAAGTCTTTTTACTCAAATGTTGTAACTTTAGTTAGTTTTTTCTCTTCTCTTTATTCCCGCATTTGTATATGGCTGTTCTTACTAATATTAGTATAAAAGGCATTCAAGTTGGAATCTTGTTCTTACTTATGTCCTAGACTAGTTCTATCACCTGTATCTTTCTGCATATCAAAATGCTCTATCTTGTATTCATACAACAACTTTGTAAACTATAACAACTACAAGGATGGAAAAAATCAGTGTTGTTAAACCCGCCTGCTTAATGTGCCCTTCAGTGTCGTCATCAAGGCCCTAAGACATACAACTTTTCCTTCTCAATGAGTCTTTCTTGAAGAAGCAACACTTCATTGTTTATTTTTTTTCTAATGTCTTTGTCCATATATTTATTATTCATGCTTTTAATTATTACTCTTAAGCTAAACATAGATATTTGCATTTATTCGCCATTTGCGCCTTTTTTCATTAAAGCCCTAGCTTTATTTGCCCCAACGGACTTTAGAGCTTTTTTGCGCTTGATTACATTGGAATAATTCAACTCTTATGTGAAAATTTTGATTTATCTCTCTAAAATAAAAATCAAAAAGAGGGGGAGGTGGGGAGTATCACTATCTTCTTGTGGTGCTGATCAAATAAATGAGAAAAGAGAAGTAGCTGATATTTGTTATTTTCATGGGTTGGTTGTCGAACCTTCATTTATGAAGCAGCTATCTTGGCTATTGGTTGTGTGTATACTTAATTGGAAGCTTGAAAGCATGTCTGGTAAAGATCCAAAAAGTAAGTAATAATGCTACATTATATCTCTTTAAGAAGACTTGCTGCTCTAGTTAGGTTGGTTTGTGTAATATACATCATTTTTTGTCTTTCTTCAGAGGGAAAAATGAAAGAAGTCAAGAAAGAGACAGGTCTTGGTCTCTCTTACAAAAAGGATGAAAATTTTGGAGAGTGGTATTCTGAGGTATGCTTGGGCGATCAAACTATATGAGCTATCAAATTTGATAATATTTACCTGCTCATGTTCGTATGACGATGTGTCTGTGGTCAATTGCATTGGTGCAAAAACAAAGATGGAATGGAAAGAAGCTCAAAACTATGTTTAACTTTCTTTCTTGCTCCATTGTCATTTTTTCTCCTTCTGTTTTGTCCCTATAATTTTGTCAAATTTCATAAATTTTCCATTTCTTGTTCTACTGAATGTTTTCCTCATTATTCTGTTCTTTTTCCCTGTAATTTCTTGTCCAATTTCACAGATCTCCCAATTTTCTTATGCTAATGAATACTTTCTTGTACAATCATCTGATGAAGTCTCATCAAATAGCTCTTCCACTTCCAGTGGTCACATCTATTTTTTTCTTTCTCCAATATTTTAGAAGACAGATTTTTCTTGAAGTTCTTTACTCCTTAACACATAACTAGTACAAATATCTGTCTGACTAAAGTCCTCCTGAATGCAATACTAGTTCCTTCCTTCCCAATCCATTTCTGCTCTCTCTATATGGATAAGTGTCGTCTATTTTACTATATGTGTGAGTTCCTTCTCATCATTTATGAAATTTTGACTTACAAGCTTCTCCATTAACCAATCAATATAGGTTGTCGTTAGTGGTGAAATGATCGAGTACTATGACATATCTGGCTGTTATATTCTACGGCCATGGTCAATGTCTATCTGGGAGATATTGCATGTAAGCTTGACCATGAAAATTCTCTTTTTCTCCCACCACTAATTATTTGAGGTCATTTATGATGGATTGATTGTTAGCTCTGTATGTTCAGGGTTTTTTCGATGCCGAAATTAAGAAAATGAAGATAAAGAACTCCTACTTTCCTCTGTTTGTGTCCCCTGCTGTTCTTCAAAAGGAAAAGGACCACATAGAGGGATTTGCACCTGAGGTGAGACTTGGCACTTTTTTAAGTCAATTATTGTAGGACAGTTTATCTTCTTTCAGCCAGTGAAGCGTGTACAATGTCTTCGATATAAATGTTTACTCCACTGTTTCTCACTTTCCTGCCTATAATATTTATATCTTTAATGCTGAAATTTCCTGGAATCTTTCAAAATATTTGTAATTAGAATGTTTGCCCTGTTATTCATGCTGGCTGTTGCTGAAGATAGTACTTAATAGCGACAAGGGCTTTGCTATTTGTTTCTTTAAAAACTTCATTCTAATGTATCATAAAGTTCAGAAAGTCATCATCAATTTTGGTGATGTAGCTTTTGGTCTAATGGTAAGAGCTAACTTGTAATGTGTGGGTTAGGCATATGTCACGGGTTCAAATCCTGCCACAGATAAAAGCCGATATTGAAGTGAATTAGGTAGAGAAATGCATACATTACCCACTAACTTTCTCCACTGGCTCCGAGGGATTCCTCTGGTATAAAAAAAAAAGATATAGAGAATTTGGGTGATGTACGATTCCCAGAAGCCTGAATTTTTTTGGATCTTTTTTTAGGTTGGGGTTAACTTTAATAGTAATAACTTTGTTGTGTAAGTATCATATTATGGTGTTAAGTTGGTATCATCACTTGTGTAATGTATTCTATAAATTTTAATAACTATGCTCAAGGCTTATAATTCTTCAGCACCCCTTCAGTTACTATATGGGGAGTGGATTGTGTTATAGACTTATTATTAGCTATGCCCATAATGGGTTTATGTCATTCTTCAGGTTGCTTGGGTTACAAAATCTGGTGATTCTGATTTGGAAGTACCCATTGCGATTCGACCCACTAGTGAAACAGTAATGTATCCTTATTTCTCTAAGTGGATAAGGGGACATCGTGACTTGCCCTTGAGACTCAACCAATGGTGCAATGTCGTGCGATGGGAGTTTAGCAACCCCACCCCCTTCATCAGGTGCTCGTTTGAGTTTATTTTTTTGTCTTGAAACCTTTTACCCTACCCCTTCATCAGGTGCTCTTTTGAGTTTATTTTTGTCTTAAAACCTTTTACCATTCCTTTGTGAGCATGTTCAAGCGTTTTCGATTGCAGCTTATACAACAAAAACTACATAGGTGTTTGGCAATAATTCCAAATATTTTTCTCTTTATTTGGAATTTATGGAGTTGTGTTTGGTTATACTTTTTGCAAAGAATATTTGAAATAACGTTCATGCTTGAATGTACTTAAATCCAACTTCAAAAGTGAAAAGTGAAAAGTGAGTTGGAAAACAAGTTATTTGTTGTTTTCCAAATTTGAAATACAACTTCAAGTTGGATTTGGGATTTTCATGGTTAAACGCTGATTTTCAAATTAAGTGAAATTATTCCCTAAAAAAATGAATAATTTTTATGGCCAAACAGATCCGTAACTCCTTAATCCTAACTTCTTTGAGACTTCGAGATGTTAGTTAATGTTTTGCTTATGTTCCTTGTTCAGGAGTCGTGAATTTCTCTGGCAAGAAGGACACACTGCTTTTGCAACAAAGGAGGAATCGGATGCAGAGGTATATGGTTATATCTTGGAGTATGCATATCGGCCTCTAAAGTTGTTTAAAACAAAAACTAAACCTTTAAGTACCATGGTGTAGTGCGTGGCTTGAGTGCATTGGATGTAGATAACAATATAATAACTCTGTAAGGTAGTTTTAAAGTGAATTTTCCAGTTCAGCTTTTTTCCTGTGTTTTATTTGTTGTATCATGTATGATGCCATCTTAGTCTTGTCATTGCTTATACAGTTAGTTCCGTGAGAAGAACTTTATTAGGTAATAAATCAACATAGAACTAGTAGGCGCTTCTAGGACAGACAATTTAGCTTTGTGATACTAATGCCAAAGCAAGGAACATGAAGAACATGACATTGCTTCTTTTTTTTGTTACCTGGGGGAACAGAGAGAGTATCTTTTGGGAAGTTGGAAGTTGGAAGTCTACAGCTGTCGGGGTGATTACTGATGGGCCTATCTAGTTTTCTTCTCTTCATTGATTAATTTGTAATTAGGCTGTTTATGAGCTTTTACATTTAGTCCTTCAAACCAGTTGTTAACAGCTTAGGTCTTTGGAAGAACTAGGAGATAAAAGATGAATCATATCGTCTGTCAACTTCAATATTTGTTGTTTCAGCATCAAAGATAATTTGAATTGACATAAGTTTTATGTCCTATTTGAAGTTGGTACAAATAAGAGAAATTAGAAATGTGTATCGTTCAGTTTCAAATGGGAGAATGTGGGTAACATTTTGCTCTTTTATTTAATAGGTTTAAATTGGTGAGAGTTATATTGAAATGAAGAATGGATCAGATTGTAGCTTCCTCAGAAAGTGATTTTTTTTATTTGATTGTCCAAAAAGGAAAAGGGAATGGGTTGGCAAAATAAGAAGTAGAATTATATGAGTGTATTATGGAACACTCTCAGTACAGATATGAACTATTACTTCAGGATAGGGGTATGACAACTAGCAAAGAAGTTACTTTCATGTATATATGTAACCTTGGAGCCAGTGTCATAATTTGGGTCAGGTCAGCTATAAGATCAGTTTAGAATTCGTCCGTTCCAACACTTGCCAAACCTGCCTTCTACATTGGTACATTATTGTCTTTGTGAATTAAGTATTTGAGATTTATATTTCTCAGCCTGCAAATTAAACATCAGTTAAGGACTACTTTATGTTCGCTTTGGCTTACCCTTCTTTACTTGAAGTGGTTTTCTCCTAGTTGACTTCTTGTCTTGCATTATTGCTGGATAATTATCTGAGCAAATCAATAGACTTTTATGAGAATTAATAGCTTTGGAACTGAGATGCCCTAAGCCTAAGGAAGACTTGCTGCTATCAGCTTTCCCCTTCTTTGTTCAAGTTCAGTGTTTTTGCTTATAGATGTAGTCTTTTTCATACATAGTGATCTTGCAACTGTCTTTATTCAGGTTCTAGAAATCTTGGAATTGTATAGACGTATATATGAAGAACTTTTAGCTGTTCCGGTCAGTAAGGGAAAGAAAAGTGAGCTTGAGAAGTTCGCTGGTGGACTATATACGACTACAGTTGAGGTATTGAAGACTGCATCTGTGTAGACATTGTTTGGCGGTTCTTAACAGTATTTTCTTTGGAAATTGTTGGTGAAATTCTCCTGTCATTTATTCACCATTGTTCCCTGATTTTTTTGCCAGGCTTTTATCCCTAATACTGGCCGTGGTATCCAAGGCGCAACTTCTCATTGTTTAGGGCAGAATTTTGCAAGAATTTTCGAGATAAATTTTGAAAATGAAAAGGGAGAGAAGGCTATGGTCTGGCAGAACTCATGGGGCTTTTCTACAAGAACAGTAAGAATTCAATGCCATTTAAGCAACTTTGTCTCTTCACTTTTATACTTTGGAGGTCAAACTAACCCCTCTTTTTTTTTTTCCTGGGGCTCTGACAGATTGGTGTTATGATCATGGTTCATGGGGATGACAAAGGTCTGGTCTTACCTCCTAAAGTAGCATCAACTCAAGTAGTTGTTATTCCTGTTCCATACAAGGATGCAAATACTCAAGGGATCTATGATGCTTGTGCTGCTACCGTTAGAGAAATGAATGAATCAGGTATTCGTGCTGAGGCAGACTTCAGAGACAACTATTCACCTGGCTGGAAATATTCTCATTGGGAAATGAAGGGGGTTCCTCTTAGGATTGAAATAGGACCAAAAGACTTTGCAAATAACCAGGTAAGAATTCTACTTCCTCTCCTTTCGTTCTAGTAGTAAGTTGTTTATGAAAGTTAAAATGAACTCGGTAAAATTTGTGTGATGAACCTTTACTATTTGTGTGGAAGCCTAAATACACGTGTATATGTTTACCTATGTTGTTTGATTCAAAGTTCTGATATAACTCCAAGGTACGAGCTGTTCGACGTGACAACGGAGCCAAAACCGATATTCCCATGGCCAATCTTGCCGAACAAGTAAAAGATTTGCTTGCCACTATCCAACAAAATCTATTCGATGTTGCCAAGCAAAAGAGAGATGCATGTGTTCAGATTGTAAGAACCTGGGATGAATTTACTGTAGCACTGGGCCAAAAGAAATTGGTCTTGGCTCCTTGGTGTGATGAGGAGGTATGTTTCCTGTCTAACTTCAAAGTGATGCTACTACCCCATAAAAGATGCATCCTGTTTTTCAGCCAGTAGCATGTTTTATTTTGTCATAGTAATTTCTCTCTACAATAATAATATGAATTTGCACAATTTATGTGATCCCTGATACACATTCCTATGTGTGTTTTATGGTGATGCACGTAGTTGTCAGCTTGGTTTTAATTTCACATAATTGCTTTCTGGTAGGACGTTGAGAAAGATGTCAAGGCACGCACAAAGGGCGAGATGGGTTCAGTAAAGACACTTTGCTCCCCATTTGATCAGCCTGAGCTGCCTGAAGGTACAATTTCCCTGCAGATTTGTTGAAGGCTCAGCGTTATTGCCATCATCTAATATGTCATTTTACTCTGTTGTAGGTACATTGTGCTTCGCGTCGGGTAAACCTGCTAAGAAGTGGACATACTGGGGCCGTAGCTATTGATGATAAGGACCCTCACAGTACACTTTGCTCTAAGGTCACTCTTTAGAATTAAATTCAGTTATATACATCTTCATCATGACGATTATAACTTCTATGAATTTCATTAAATCATTAAACTCAAATACATCACTATATTCGGATCTCTGAATTAAATAAATAAAGGAAGTACTTAAGAAACATGTAAAATCATTGAAATAATAATCCCATGAATAACACACACTATACATTCATGGGTGACTTTCTCCTTGGGTCCACCACTGATGAGCAAACAGAAATTCCAAATCTCTCACCATTTTATTTGTTTTTCCACCCGGAGTTCCTTCAATATTTCGAATTCGCATCATGTATGTAAGGCCCATTACTAGAATTTTTTTCATATCTAGAACTCAAATCAGAAAGTTAAAGTTGAGACGACATCTATCGAGCAAAGAGAAATTAAGTTGGTTTTAGATTTTGAAACATTGTATCCCACCTGATTGCTTCAACTCCACACGACGCCCAATAATCATCTCCCATTTTTTCATCATTAACCGTCGGACTAGAGAAACTGTTCATTCTTGAATCTGAAATGAAATTGGGACTCCCATTTGTGATTAACAGAGTATTCTGCTTAGCTGCAGCAACCCTTGTGCTGCTCCTCCTCCTCTTCAGCATAGAATTTTTCCATCTGGAACTGCTAATCTTTTTTGGGACTAAAGCAAGTGCTAATTCCTCGTTATGACCCCAATTCCTTATATACTTTGACAAACGCCTCTTTGTGCGTTTAATTACTTGGAGAAATCTCGACATGGAATTTGGGATCGCTCCTTTTTCTTTCTTAGCAAGTTTGAGAATTTCTAATCTGTGTTTGCCAATCGAAATGCCTATGCTTTGGAGAAATTCGTGGTTGAAGTAAACGACGTCGTCGTATTCGAGCTCGTTATGAGCTAAAGCTAGGCCATATTCATACACAAGAGAAGGCTCTAGCTCTGTTTTGGACAACCAAGAAAACCAATCCATGGCCTTTACTGTATTTTTTTTTTCTGCTCAGATTTTTGGTCTGTGCTTGAAATGAAAATGAAGGGGTTGTAGAAATATTTATAATGAAGGTGGATATGAAGACATTATTATATTATAATGTTTAAAAGGCTTAAAGTGAGTGGTGAATTTTGGTTGCTGAGATTTTGCACTTTCACTTTTTATTAAGTGTGTAGCTTTGCTTAATTAGGTGGTAGTTGAAACTTGAGAGTGACTAAAAGAAAAAAGGGGATATCAGTGTGGCCTAGTTTTACTATGATCAATAAAGTAAGTTGAAAATTATATAAGAAAAATAATAGGTAATTTCATATGATATGTTTAAATCTTGGTGAACGAGTGAGAAGTAATAGGTATTTTCTGAAATTAGTCAAGTTAATCGTGTGATTTTTTTATCTCACCTTTTTTTTAGTTTTAGAATCAAAATTTCAAAATTATGAGTGTAGTTTTTGAGTCGATGTGTTTAAGTTAGTCTGAATAATAATATGAAAAGAAAAAGGAAAAGTTGGGGGTATGCATTTGTTTAGTGGGGTCATTTACTCTTGAAGCCCCATGTTCCATCCAAGAATTGGCCAAAAATGTGAATTAGAATTTAGGACTCGTCCAAAAGAGTTAGAAGTAATAAATTCATGGATTATATTGCCCATTAATCACGCTTAGAATAGTCTTTGGTCTATGGGGGTCAGCCTCACCAGTCACCGCCCCCCCCCCCCCCCCCCCCAACCCAACCA
>NW_006238952.1:448201-479481 GCF_000226075.1 Solanum tuberosum
GTTTAGGGGGGTCAGCCCCACCCCGCCCCGCCCCCCCCCCCCACCACCCCACCCCAACTTGGTCTACCTTGCTTTTGCTTAATCACTTCAAGTTCGAATCACAAATTGTATGTAATTTTTCATGTTGGAAGACTTTTTATTTTACCTCTTAATTAGTCAACCTTAATTTAATTTGGTTAATTACAAAAATAAAAAAACAGTTGACCTTTAAGACAGTACAACAACAGGATAGGCATTGGATAATAATGTTAATTGAGATTTGACTTGATTTAAGTTTTGCAAATTAGTGTTTTGCCGGCTCTTATTAATTTCCAATGTATTAAATAAAACTCAGATAATACTCAAAAATGATTAAGTTGATCTATCACTATCCAAGGGTGGACTCTAGGACCAGGTCTATACGTTTATGTCTGCTTCATTATTTTTATTTTTTGTTTAGTTTACTTTTGAAAAAATATGAAATGAAGAAAGACTTTTAAATAAGGATTTTAATATAATTACTCTCCGACTCCATTCGTTTCAATTTATGTTTAATTGAAGATACTTATTTGTAATTAGCTTCCACTAGCACATATATCGAATAACATTGTCCATCAAAGTTTGAACAGATGAAAGAAAATCACTTAATATTTTTAACTCCGCTGGAATTTGAACTAGAGATAAGATGCTCCTTAGGTTCTTGAAACATATAATTTCTCTTTTGAATTTTAAACAAATATAACTATTATTCCTATCATGTGACTTGTTGGAAAATTGCAACAAATAAATATGCTTTTTCAAAATGTTAAAAGTGCTGATGAGTGTGAAACAAGAATGGGTTTTTTTTGTGCATGTATGCCCCTCTTCAGTGTCATTATTTGAGTTGGGATCTTAGAAATTAAAGAACATTAACTCACGGGCCAGGCAAATGGCAATAACAAATGTTCACCATGTGAATAATGCAGGGGTAAGATTGTCCAAACTTTGGAAATTTTGTTACAAACAAAAGCTTTTGTCTCCTTATCCTACTACTCTATCTATATATATTTTGCCTTAACATCCTCAATGGCCCATGCCATATTAATTCTATTTTTATCATTTTTATAATTTATAATTATAAATTGATGAATGACAAGTCAGAAATTATATCAAGATGCAATAAATAACGTAACGCAATTTTTGAACTACCATTGATACTGTTGAAAAGTCTTCCTTATTTCAGGTGATCCAATAATAATTTATATAAATTTACAATAAGAATCGTTTATTGCATGATATAATTTTTGAACGAAAAAGGATTCATTACTTGTAGCTAGGTGTGTCAAAAATGAACCCAAACATAGATAACCCGCCCAGAACTTTAAGGGTTGGGTTCAAGATAATTTGAATTGAGTTCAATCTCAACTCATTCAAGCCTAGCCCATTTTAAGAGAATCCTCAATTGAGCCCAATTCAATCTTCAATTTCAACCCGTTTTAAAACTCTTTACTAAGATATGTTCCTATATTAAATGTATGAATTATTATTTATTTAACATCTTTTAGGATATATCTATCCATTTGTTACTTTTTAAAAAAAAAATCTTGAGCTAAAATTCGAATTGTGATTATAAAAGTTAAATATCACTATGTTAAAATTATTGAGATTAATCAGGTCAAATTGGGCTAGTCAAGACTCAACCTGTTTTTTAGCCCATTTGATCCCAAAGTAAACTTGGGTGGGTCAAGACCCAACCCGATTTCTATTTTAACCCATTTTACTATCTCCAATTTCAACCCAACCCACCCATTTGACACCCTACTTGTAGCGTACCTCAACTAGTTTCACAATGTATATGTTATCTCTTACAAGCATAAGTACATGATAACTTTGTCCATCAAGGCTTGGACAAATGAGAAGCAATCAACCTATTGTTTTGACTTTAATGGAATTTGAACTTGAGATCATATAATTCTCATCTGGATCACCCTCTTGATTGTTACTCCTAAGTCCTATTATTCTAAAATGTTGATTACAGGGAAATGATTGGGTAATTAGTTTATATAGAAGTAAATTAAGAAGGCCAAATGTGTGCATGCGTGTGTGTTTTATAACTTTCAATACCTAACAAATGAAAATAATTACACTTTGTAACTTCCATTAGGAGTTATCATAACAAGAGGAATGTCCTAACTGTTGAGGAGGGTAATCAGCCTTCACACCTAATTATAATCAGGTTTAACTGAAATTTAAGTAAAGATGTCAGATTATGATTATTGGGTCCTTGATTAGGCATGCGGGCTAAAATTATCAATATTGCAAACAGATGCCATTAATTTCATTGCCTCTAAAAAATTATAAATTTATCCCTTACTATATAACATATTATTGTTGACCTTCAAGTCTACTCCATTGCTGTTCATTAAATTTAACAACTTCCAAAAGGAACATATTGCTCAGTTACTTATTTAGCATCGACGTGCACAAGGAAAAGCTCCTGTCACGATGAATCCTGCAATATATTGTTGGTTGGTATATAATCCAGATTGAGTAGTAAAGTTAAGACGTCGAATACACTCTCAAAGACTTAAGACTATATGTGATGTATCCCTTGTGGGACGAATGAGTCATCTTCCTATCAAAGTTGAGGAGTCGGAGCATGTGTTTATGATAAGTTAAGATACTTTAATGGTATAAAATTACAGCATTTTAGGAGGATACAGATACATGGACAATGTTGGAGGACATCTAACATTGTTTATGTTTTCTTTTTCCGGAATCAAGTTATGGGTCAAATTTGAGCTACAGAATAGTTTTTACTACATTTTACCATATTTCCGATTCATTCAAGATTGCCATGTGAGATACTCTACAGTTGACAATTGATAGTCAGAAATTGCAGCATCAATTGGTAGAAACAAGTTCAACACAATTTGTACGGTACCAGAACTAATACCCTTTGTACAAGCAGATTTAGGAAGGATTTTCAAGAACAAGTTGTAAAAGGATATACTAGGTTGCTGGTGATGAACACGCCTTAAAACGTGTAGGGAGTTCAGGAACAACAATAATTTAGTGCATTCATATATGACGTTAACTCTACATGGTATGATGACCCCTACATGACAGAGGAAAGAAATGTGTGGAAAACTTTGAAGGACACTTTTAACAAGTGCAAGCAAACGAGTTAGAACTGACCTGTTTCATTATCTGTAAGCTGAAGAAACTACTCTCCCATGAATTCTGAGTTTGTAGTATGAGCCGTCTACTAAAATTCACACATGTTACTCAAAGAACAGGTTGAAAACCAAATTGGATGGAACAACAACATCATTTACTGGATAACCATTTCAATCTCTCTGATCAACCATATCTCCAATTATACAAGATATTACATTAGATCGCAAAGAATGTGATTAACAGACATAGCTATGGTTTATCATTCAGGAAAATACCCATTTTTCCCACTTAATCCAATCTATTCTCCTTTTCCCAGACCTCACTTGTGAAATAACCTTGGATATGTTGTTGTAATCCAATCTATCCTCTGACGGTAAAAAATTCAAAGCTTGCAGCATTCTAATTCCCTAAAAACACGTTTAGTAGAAAATCGTCCATCAACAACTTATACATGCCCGTGAATTGTGTGTTTATTACACTGGTCATCAGTTAAAATTTTCATAAAATGGTATGAAGGGAACAAGTAGAAAACTAACTTAAATTTGAAGGGGGGAAACGACACCACTACTAATGGAACAAGTTTGTTCAACTTCTTAGAGTCTCCATATGTCCAATTTATACTAGAAATTACATGAGATTTCACAGCAACATGACTAAGAAGACGTAGCTAAGTCTAACCATTCAAGCAAGTGCCCACTTTACAAACTTAAGCCAATCTGCTTTTACGATTCCGAGTCTCTTAATCCCTTAAAACAAGTTTAAAGGAATTTATACAGCATAAGAAGTACTTCCTCCGTTTCAATTTGTTTGTCTTAGTTTGACAGGGCGCGTAATTTAAGAAAGTAAGAGACTTTTGAATCTTGAGTTCTTAAATATCATAAACATTTTGGGTGGGATGTTGAAGTTAAGGAGTTGCCAAATTAGGAAAAACTTTTAAAAAAAGGATAGTAAGACAAAAAAAAATGAAATAGAGGGAGTAATTGTTTCTTCTACCAGAATTCATAACAATTTTGACCAACAAAAAGAATAATACTCATTGAAAATATATTACTACAAATGCAAATAATGGAACAGGCTTCAAACTTTCAGGTACTTATAAGAATGACATTCAATTATTGTATTCATAAGATAAGTTTGTTGTATGACCCTGTATGGCAGGGGAGAGAAAGCTATAAAGATATAGGTTGCCACCTTTAACAATTACAAATAAAGAAAAAAGAATTTAGACTTTACCAGCTGCCGCAATCCACATAACTCTCAATAACTAACATTTTTCTATGAATCCGGGATCACCATTCTATCAATCTGCAACAGCTATGACAATCTCTTGCTATTCTACATGGACTGGTAAAGCTTGAATGACTTTTGAGTGGAACTATATCACAAGACTTTCCATTTAGAACCTGACAGTTTGACTTGGAGTAGCTTATCCTCACTTGGATCGGTAATGCAACAGGCCTTTCCACTGTATGAAAAAGAACGAACCTCAATCACTCTCACTACTCATACTATAAATATTGCCACCCACTCCAACAATGCTAACTACAATGGCCAATATCAACATGAACCAAGACAAAATCTTCTCTCTCATACTCAAACCGCTTCCTTGTTTGCCCAGCCTTAGAGCAATAAGAGATGGAAATGTATAGCCTAAAGAAACTGCAGTTGTGGCCCCTGTAAATTTGAAAGCAGTCCAAATGTTAGGAATCATAGTCGACCCAAAATATAAGAGTGCCAGGAGAACGGCAGTCAAAGCCAGACACCTCTTCCTACTTTCTGTGAGTGGTGCAGATCCTTCAAACAACAAAGCATCCACAGTCTGCCTCAGGGAGAAATGGATAACAGGGAAAACAAGAACCAGATGGAAAACATAGCCAACACGAACAATGTAATTCAATGCTGTGCTGAAACGAATTCCAAGGTCCTTGTCAAAATTTGTGAGTATATCAGATTCAGTATCCTTTCCAAAAAGTAAATAGCCAGCTACTGCCGTAGAAGCATACACCAACACACAAATAGCAGAGGTAATTCGGCTCACACGGTTCATCTTCTGAGGTGATCGGCCTTCAAGCTCATTATAAATGGGCTGAACATTGAAATGGCAAACATACGCATTGGACATTATGGGAATCACCACAAGCAGGTCTAGGATTGCCTGCTTAGACCCGAAATCTGGTGTCATCCTTGGAGCTTCAATTTTCCCCTCGACAAGCTTAATAAATGCTATCGTGAAAGCAACTACAACAAACACAATAGCAAGAGCTACAGAAGCAGCTGAAGACAAACTTAAAGAATCGATCTTGTCCATTGCACAAAGGGGTGCAAGAAAAATCACCAATATGATCAAAACCACCAACTTCCTATGATCCCACACTCCATGACCTAACCATTGATCAAAAACCCCAGTATGTCGAATCGAACCCGACAAAACATCCCCAATTATAATCAAGTATACAACCAAAACACCAGCATTATTCACAATAATACAAATCTCAGACAGGATCTTCGCTGTTTTACCCAATGCAGCCTCAACAACTTCCCCATACGACAAAGCCTTGCATTGAACCGAAAACCGAACAAGCAATTCAACACTAATCTCAGACAAAACACCCATCAAGAATATCAAAATAACCCCAACAACCAACCCCAATACTTTCATTGTAGCAGGCAAAGCCATAATCCCCGCACCAATAATAGTAGTCGTAAGATTAAAGACTGCCCCATGTTCTCCAGACCCAGATTTATTTTCACCAAAAATAAGAGGTAAATCATCCAAATCTATATCATCGGCTTCAAAATCATCACCAGAATTTGGTTTCAAATATTCATTATCCCTAAAGTTATCATCTTTAACTTGTAATTCAACAAAAGATTCCTTGGAAACAGACGAATAATTGCTATCCATAACCACAAATGCTATTTACAATTCAGAAATTAAATGCATCTACACGACATTTATGTAGCAAAAACGAGAAGAACTTACGTTAAAATCAGCGAAAATAAGAAAGTGGGTTTTGGATTCGATGACTCCAAGATTCAAAATTGTTTTTCCAATGTAATCTAAGGATGAAAAGAACCCTAGATCGTCGAAGTCAAAGTTGAAGCGGTTTACTTTGTAACTCGAAAATGGCCGATTTGGAGAAGTTGAACAAAGTTTCCTATTTTTAATTTTATTTTATTTGGTAAAATTCTCCTATTGGTAACACTCAACATGAAACTTCTGCCCAATATAATGTTTGAAAAAGTAATATTTTAGGTAAGCCAACAAAATTTATGTCACTAAAAATGGAAATGCAAATAACTGGTAATAAATACTTTTTCGTTTCCCTTTCTTTTTTATATATATGTATCCTTACTATAAATAGTTGGTTCATAAAGTACTTGTCATTTCTTAAAAGCAATACATAAATTACAATATTCTTCCTATTATATCTTTGATAGTTGATTAGTTTTGAAAATAGATATTTGATCAACCTAGGAAAATTAATAAATAATTAATGTTTATTGTAGTTATTTCATTCATTGATTAATTACTCTCACCATTGCACTACTCTATAACATTTGATTTTGAAAAAGAAATCTCAACAAACAAATTAAAAATAAAAAATGAAGAAAAAATCAAAAATAATCTTGCAAGTTGAAGCTTTTATCAAGGAAGATGACACATCTAAAGGTTTAAAGGATATAAAAATAGAGGACTCAATCAAATTATGCGAATGCCAATTTGAGAAAAATCAAGATTCAAATAAAGGAGTTCTCGTCTAATTTCATTATAAATGACATCATATTCAACACGAATATTTAGATCAATTTGAAGTAATGGAATTTGAATATTTTGCGATGTTGCCATGTTTGCTTTAAGAATTTATATAAAAAAAATAATATTTTTACACAAAATATATAGGTTAATTGAGGTGAGAAAAATTTAACTTTTTCAAGTTTTGGATCAATTCATAAAAAAAAATTGGCTCCAAAAACAAACTTAAAAATTTAAATAGTCATTGCATTTCAATTTTTGAAATCTAGCATATTTATTATTTAATGAAAAGTTGACTTCAAAATACATTAAATAAGGATAGAATTGTAAACTTACTTAGTTTCTTAATGCAAGTGAAATCTAAAAAAATGATATATAAAAAGAAACAGAGGGAGTATTAAGTAATTTACTACTATAAAAGATTAAATAACTATAAGTATTCTTTTTAACTCCCTAGTCCAACAATAGTTGTCCATTATATTATTTTGAAATGTCCAATAATACTTGTTCACTTTATAAAATCAACGGATAATGTAACATTTACTTCATATTTTACCCTTATCATTAATTATAGTCATTTATCTATTATATTTTTTCTAAGATATTGTATTTATTATATTCAAACGATGATATAATAAAATTACCCTTTTATTTAAATTTTCTTAAAAAGTGTGCAAAGTCAATAGTGAAAAGGTATTAGTGGAAAAGTATTGTTGGACAGAAGGAGTATCATCTAAATTTTAAGTAATTTGATTCTATTTTGAAGATTAATAAAATTGACTTTTTGTGAAGTAAAGCATGATAATTAGATCTATGCCAAAAAAAAAGTAGTAATGTGTCGGAATAAATAGTACAAGAAGCCATGAGTGTACCTTGATGATAAAATTCGGAAATAACAAACGAGGGACGATTAAAATAAAGTTTACAAGTCATTTTTTGATGTAATTAATGGCAATGAGGGAAGATTTCATGAGATTCTGCTTCGAACAAGAAAAACTAGAGCAATAACAAGATCGGAAGCACATATTATGTATTTATTAAATTGATATTGATATACATGTGAGTATTTTAAAAAATATATATATTTTTCAAGTACATTTGACTTTTTTTCTTTTTTTATACGTTTGCTAAAAGAATTGTAGGGGATGGGAGACAAAAATTCAAACACAAGTTATCAACAGCTAATTGCCTTCAATATTAAGATTCACTTTGCTTAAGTTAAAGTTCAGTCAATTGGATCATGTACTTGTTTAAGTAACAATAAATAAACAAAGGACTTTTTAATTTATGCAAATACCCCTTTTACAGGTCTGTCACTATTTTATTTTTTTATTATATTTTTAAAAGTTATGCAAAATATAGTTACAAAATTATCCTTCTAAACCACGTTAGACTCAAATCTAATATTTACTCATATATTGCTCAACTTTACGAATCGTTTAATATTTTTAGTAACTTACAAAATAGTTTATTGTGACATAATGTTTTCTCACTAATTTTTAGCTTGCTCGAAAATAAATCTCAAGCTATGATCTAAAACACTCATAAATTACAAGAAAAATCATAATAATATCATCCTAGAAAAATACGATCGACAATAAAAATTGTAATTAGTATTTCCTCTTCTGTCCACGAAATTAGCAAAAGCCCACCAATCAGGTAAATAGTATACGGCCCATTAAATTAGTTTTGTAATATGGGCTTCACATCCTAAACCTAAAACACTTCAATTCTATTGGAAAAATACATATATAAACATGTAAATGAACATAGATTTCTCTCACTTAATTGTAGTTAACGTATATTCTTAATCTTACTTATCAGTCTGTTTAAGTAAAATAAGTTAATATTATTTTGTGTAAACAAATGACACAAATAATTTTGTACCAAACTCTTTTGTAGGTGCTTGCAATCCTTCTCCGTACACTCTAATTTGATTGGTAGAATGGGATAGACAAATATATCTTCATCATTTAATTTATTATTTATCTTTATTTACTTTTTTCTCATTCATAAGTGTAATAAGATAGCATGCAAAATTTACTTCTCAATGGAGATAGAATAAATGAATAAAAAAATTTATGAAAACCACTTAAGAATAGTTTCCTATTTGTGATACATAAGTTGTGTTTTTACATTAAATTTGTAGAGGCAACACACTTATATATGTGTGATGTTCCTTCGCTTAAAAGGTATATATTACTTTCATTTATTTTGATCTTTTTAAATGAAAATATTGATTTTGTGACTGTGAGATGTCACAAGATAAAATATTATCTTGTAAAGCAGTAATACAAAATACAAAAGATGTTTTACAACTTTCCTTTTCGAATTAGTAGTACTACAAGATAAGATGTAACCCCCTTTTATGTTTTTTTTTTTTTGTAAAAAGAAGATGATAATGTAACATTTGAAAGTCCAATTAAGGGATTTGTCACTTGCCAAAAGTTATAAATTTCACTATTTCTAGAGTAGACAAATAATGCTACTAATGTTAATCATCCAGAAAGTTAAAAATTGAAATTCCATTTTGGAATGATGCAATAGGACGTGTTTGGTCACACTTATTAGGGTCCCACATTACTAAAACTGAAAATCTAATATATCACGAGATCTCGCAAAAAGTTCATTATATCGTATGGGGAAATGACAACCACTCAGTTTTGATTACTTAAAGACCCTTTATTTTTACCATAAATATCAAAACTGCCATTTAAGGCTTTTTTTTTCTTTTTCCCTGTCGGACAAATCCTTAAAGTTTTGGTTGTTTTATGAAGACTAGATTCATCCAATTGATAAAGTGACTAGGAATGGATCCGCACGTTCAACGTTAGTGTCTACATTTATTTATTTATTTATATTATTATTCCACTAAAAGGTCCCATTGCTTCGACAACAAAACCCAATTATAGGCAATATTTCTAATCATGTTATAAAGTTTTTCATACTCTATCCCCTTCCAATTTAGCTCACTATTTGTTTCGATTTATGAAATTATAGAAGATCTTTTAATAAATATAAATATATATATAGGGTGGGTTAGGTATGAGGAAAAAAAATTCACAAAAGAGAATAAATGATATAGTATTTTTTTGTATTTTATTTATAAGTATAAATATTATTTTTAAAATACTTGTACGTAATTTAAATAAATATTATGAGTCGGGATGAAGATAATGTGTGGAAGTGGTGGGGATAAGGGCCAGGGTTGGGGTATGGTGTGTTGGACTGTTGGAGGGATGTAGAGTTGCGAAAATTAGTGAGGAATATCATTTGTGGAATTTATTTTCTCTAATTTCATCAAAAACGTTGTTTGTGTCATCTCCAAGAAATTTATTTTCTTTAGAACTGATTTTATTTCTATGTAATAGTAGTGAAATGCATTATAGCGATACATTTTTTTAGTCAAATTATCCGATCCCTCTATAACAATCATGTTTAAATATTGAGTGATAATTACAAATATATTATGTATAAAAATGTAATCTTAAAATATTTGTAATAATCATCATTAATGTTCATTAATGTACATGATAAATTTTAAATACAAAAAAACTAATTAACTGATGCCCATTAGTTAAACTTTACCAGGAAAGGTTACTGATGTTTGCCTTTTTTATATTCATACTTTTGTTTTTAATTATTGAATTGATTAACAAATACATTTTTCTTTTTTCTACACAAAATCATTAACCTTTTTTTTCATACTTTATTTATAACGTTAAATGATATTTAATATTCAATGTCAATATCATACTCTCTCTGTCCCTATTACTTATTTACTTTTGAATTGACACATCTATTTAAAAAACAATTAATGACATAGTGAGTTTATCATTTTACCTCTATTAATTCTGAAGTGGATGGATTAAAAACATAAGATTTTTAAGGAGTTCTATCTTTTTCAAAATAATTAATTAAGGGTATAATAGGTAAAAAAAATTGTCCTTTTTTTATTTGTCAAAATGGATAAATAACTAGGGACAACTAAAAAGAAAAAGTGGACAAGTAATTAGTGACACACAGGGAGTATAAAATAACACTTCATCGTAGCAACTATGAAATGGGGACCAATAAGAGTTATAGTGGAATGATAAGTATTCTTTCATTCTTAATTAAAGGTGTAGTGCTCGAATTCCTTTTAGTACGAAACCGCCTTTGTAAGGGAGCGTCAGAGTGTTTTACCCCTAATATGGAACTTTTTGGATTGTATTCAGATTTAATCGGATGTCAATATGAATATCGAACCCCTCGAGAAAAAAAACTACGGAAAAAAAGAAGAAGAAAAAGTCACGTCATTGCCGACATGTGGTTTATATATGCTTACTAGTATTACTATGATCACTTGAACTCAAAAGTTGTTCCAAATAATCAACACCCAAATCTTCAAACACTACTATATTAACATTAGAATTACTCTCATCTTTTACAACTTCCCTACTTATTTTATTTTTCTTGTTCAATTTCCTCTTCCTCGTAGAATGTCTCTTCTTAAGAGACACAATAGGTGAACAACCTTCTTCAGCATGAAATTTCATTTCATGTAGAGATTCAACAACTCTTTCAACTGAAAAATTCAAGATTGCACTTGTACCCCTCATTGAAAAAGCAGCTTGATCATATGCCAAAGCAGCATCTTCAGCACTATCAAATGTCCCTAGCCATACCCTAATTCCATTTCTAGTTGAATCCCTTATCTCCGCCGCGAATTTGCCCCATGGCCTACGCCTAACACCTCTATAATTCTTTTCCTTTGATGAAGGTGTTGGCTCGGCCATGGGAGTACTATTTGTTACTAAGGTGGTAGTGTCTGAGTCAGCTTGTGCGAGAAGGCCATAAGGCAACATCTCGTCCGAATCATTTATGTTGAATGGGAGGGAAGAGGTGTTGAAATTGAGATTGTAGAGAAAATTAGAAGAAGAAGAATTCATTGTGTTCTCTCTTTGTTTTTTTTTTCAAGAAAGATTTGAAAAGAAGTAGGTGGACTACCTTGTTTTAGTAATAGTCCATTATGGGGAGAAGTTGTTGAGGCTTCCTCTTTTTATATCCATACAAGTAGGAAGGGCCCACAAAGAAAATCTACTACATTGGTTATAAATTTGAAAATTTATACTAGAGAAAATGCATCATTACCCTATTCAACTATAACACTTTTTTTAAAAAGACACTTGAACTTTGAAAAAAGGTCCTAGTATCCCCTTATTCTTTTCCAGGGTGGATTAACTACCCCCTAATGATCCTAGGTGGCACACAAAGTGTATTTCACTGGCTAGTGATATACATAAAAAAATATTATTTTATTTATTTTATCATTTATTTAGTTAGAAATATGATTTTCTTTTTACTCTATTTGTTTTATTGTATTTTTGATAAAAAAAAAAAAAGTCTTATTGTATTTTTGCAATTGGGACCTATCGGCACTCCGATGAACAAGCTGCCATGCTTGCACTGAAAAATAAATTAGCGGCCATAGAAAATTTCCACTCCAAAGCTTTGAAGAAAATTGATGAGATTGTTGAAAGAGAAAGAGATGAAAGCAGAGTGGCGTGGTGGAGGAAGATCGGAAAGAAGCGCCAGAGAGATCGACGGCGACGACGAACAATTGAGAGGGAATCTCCAGGGTTCATGTTCAAACGAAGTAGAAAATACCCCATCTGAATTAGAGAGAGACTTCCGGTCTTTGCAGATACAACACATCTTGATTTCGAGCAAAAATTACACAAAAAGAAGATTAACCATGGGAGAAAATAGAAGAAATTTTGCTCCTATAGATTTGCTTAGCCATTGTTGAGATGTGTTATTGATGTTATGGCAGTGGCGGCTATGCGAGAGAATTGCCGCCGCCGGCGAAAAGAACAACAATTGTTGAATTATTTTTGAAGAAGAAGAAAAGATAAAAAATTAAAAAATTAAAAAAAAATGAATAAGAAATAACATATATGAAAATAAAATTTTAAAAGTAACCTAATTGACACGTGGTAAGTATTGATTGGTGCGTGTATGCACTTCCTTTCTTATATATTTGGGGTTGATGGAAAAATGAGATACTTTTACCACTTTTAAATTGTTTAAGGGGGTACTAGGACCTTTGTAAAGTTCGAGTGTCTTTTTAAACAAAGTGTTATAATTGAATGGGGTAATGATGTATTTTCTCTTTATACTATCAAATCAAGTAACATTCAATAATACAATTGAATCGTAATTAAAATAAGATACATTATCTGTTATATTAGAAAAGAATTGACTTAATAGCAGAAAAAACTTCTTTATACTTTTTGTGTATATATCTCAAAGATGAAATAACAACTTATATCGTATTGTCAATTTTAATTGACCTATTTCAATTAAGATATGAGAGTAAAATAATTTACAGTTAATTTCGTCAATTTTGACTAAGAACTCAAATATAAGTTAAAACTATTTTCTAAGTATTTGGTGTGTTAATTTATGATCACAAGAAAGTAATAAAATAAAATGAAAATTTTATAAGTCAGAAAAAGAAAAAAAGAAAAGAGTGACCAAGGAGGATGTTTTGGAATTATTTTATGGCTTCTTGTGATTAATTTTAGAGATAATTAATTATAATTAGATGTAAACTTGTGTTTCTTCTAAGAAAAAAAAATCAAACGGGCAAAGAGTTGTCCTTTTCTTTGATTTTGTTATTTGGTAATCAAATTCTCTGGGGTCAAGCCAACCACTACTACATTACAAACAGAAGGAAAATAAATGGATGAAATTAATAAATTAATTATGAGAACGGTTCAGATTAATACTCCTTTCTATTCAAAATAAGTGTCCTTATCCAAAAGATTTTCATTTTCTTAAATATACCTTTGTGCCAATAAATTCATCTAAAAAGTTTTGAGGAGAAAAAAAGGCACCTTTTCACTATTATAAGGGATAATAAAATAGTTTGTCATTTTAACTTTTTATTTTATACTCCTTTATTATTTAATACACATATTAGTATTTCATTATTCTTTTCGGATAAAATAATTCTTACTTTTTCTCATTAAATTATGCGAGTATTACCTAAGAAGAAACGGAAAAAGCATACTAAATACTACATTAGCTATGTTGAATATTATATCAAAATTTAATTCATCTAAAAACACTAATCATATTATATACTTATATAATATAATATATAAGTACTATTTTAATTTTTAAAAAGACCAATCAAACGGCACATGTACGAGCGGCTGTGCCACTTCCTCGTCTTTTCACTTTACTTTGGGATGTTGTAAAGTAACCCAAACAAATTTCTCCTTCCTTTAGTACCTAAAGGAGTCGTTTGGTAACTGGTTTGAAAATAAGTTACGTAGGTATTAAATACTGCATACGTTTAAAAAATAATTTATCTACATATAAAATTAATATAGTATTTATTTTATAATTTAGAAATTTGTATGAATTAATACATGTACAAATTATGAAAAAATCTATGTATTATTTTATATAGGATAAAAAGTGGAATAAATAATACATGAATAACTAAAACTTTACATAAAATAATACATAAATTCTCTCATAACTAATACATATATTATTAAATATATATATTTAACTCTAATTAACTACCAAACGAACCCTTAGCTTGAATCTGTTTGAATTAACTTATTTTAGGTGTTTTTGAATAAAAGCAGCTTATGTATTTTTATAATGTTTGTGTGAAAAATGTTAAAGTAGATACTTATTTTTAAGTCAAAATAATAGAAGTAAACCAGGAGCCGTATTATAATGTATGGCTATAAGCTCATTCAAACATACTTTAATTACTCATGTCTCAATTTAGGTGATATTTTGTTATGTCAAATTAATTTTTATTTGATAAATATTATTGTGTAATTTTTCAACATATAAACTTCTTATAAAAAGTTATGTTTAAATTTATGATCGAAATTAAATAATTAAAATAATAACTCTCAAAATTCCTTCACAACTTTAATACAAAGGGAGTAGCTCAAAAATGAGCCAAGCTGAGGTAATCAGCTAGCTCGGTCCGAATAAATGAATAAATAAGTCAGTGGCTCAGTGCTCATAAATTAACAAAAAAAAGAAAGAAGAGAAGTTAAGTACAAGTCCAAAGTTGAATTAATTAGTAAGTAGAATACGTAATTATTAGAGTATCCAAAATTGATCTTATTTATTATTAATAATAATAATAATTTAATATAAATACACAATTTAAATAAGAATAATTGAATTTAGTCAAACTTATAATAAAAGACTTCTACTTTTGCACTTGACTACAACTGTAAATGTAAATATAAAGACGGAATTTAAAAAGGTTAGTATAAAGTACTTTCATAATAAATTACAAATAAAAAATAGACACGAAAAGGCTTATTATCATTTTCGAAATTCGAGCAATATATTAGTATATTGGATGTTGATAAGGTGAAAATTACAGGAAAACATGTAAAACCAAATGTTAGAAGTTGAGTAGGACGTTTGAGTAATGGTGCAACACTTATTTGACTATCATCGACAATACTCATTATTAAAGAGGTGACGTGAATTTAAGGGACCAAAATTATTTTCTTTTTTGTAATAATTAATTTACTTCGTACAGTTGGTAAGATTACGACAACAATTAACTGTGCTACATCTCAAATTATATTAGTAATGCTCCATTTCTTTTATGTTCAATATATACTCACTGAAAAGGACATATATTATGGATGTGTTCAATACGAAGATTTTTTATTTTTTTTGATATTTTCATGTTTAATTGGTCAAATATTTTAGAAAATATTTTCTTTAGAAAAAAAATTAAAATGTGGAAAGTGGACTTCCTAGTTCCTAATGAAAATAGATTGACAAAATTCAAAAGACTTTTTTATTTTGTAAAATTTTGTGTCAAAATAAAATTAGATCGATAAATTAAAACGGAGGAAGTATGAAATTGTATGCATCTGGAAAGCGGACAAGTGACATAGCGATAAAAAGAATAAATGCACAAAACAACCTAGCTAACACCTCATTCACAAGAAAATAAAAATATCCCTTCTATGATTGAATAAATAAATAAATAAATAAATATGGCATGTCTATTCAATCTTAGTCTCCATATCAATCAGAGATGATTTAATTTTTTTATTTTAACAAACATAGCATAATTATTTTTTATTTGTTTTGATTTAAGTGAACAAATTATTTCATATTTATGATGGTTAAAATAATTGTTCCATATTGTTTGATTACTTATTAAATAAAAATAGAATTATTTTTTTCCTATTTTATCCTTAAAAATTAATATGACCTTTTGAATGTGAAAATTTCACAATACTAGTTATTCATATACTCACTGTATATTTTTTCTAACTTTTATAGGCATTGGTATGAACAAAGAACAAAATAATAAAGTTGATCAATCTATTATTTATCAATAATTTTTTAGCCATCATGTAAAATAGAAAGTGTCCAATGGAGTAGTAGTTTTTTCTTCATAGCACACTCACCATGATATCCTAATACACAAACAACTTATATGAATATGGAGCAATTACCGATTAGGATTATGGTGGATTGATGAGTATTCTTTCATTCTTAACTAGAAGTCTCGAGTTCAAGTCTCTCTGGATAAAACACCATCTCCTTGTCTTTGTTAGGGAGCGTGTTACCCCCCAATGTGAAACTTTTTGACGTGAATCTATATTTAATCAGACTCCAATATGAATACCAAAATATTGAATGGGAAATAAAAAAGAAAGAATATAGAGTAATTACTTTTTAAAAGAAATAGAAAAAGAAAAGATGCAGTCATGAGAGCAACATTCTGACTTTTCTTGTATAGTAAAATGCACCCACCCCATGTTTGGATATGCAATAAAAGAACAAGTTGGCATTGTTTCTTTATATCATATCATAGGTCCCAAGAAAAAAAAAGCAAAGCTCCATTCATCACTAATTTATCCCTTGTCTTATTCCCGAAAAAACCATGGTATATCATATATATTTGTATATGATAAAGTATCTTTTTATGTAAAATGACAGTAATGAGTAATAGAATGTCAATTTCGTTGTAACGACGTCCCTATTTCATCATAATTAAAATTTACTAGGCCACCACCCACATGTTTCGACTCACATTAAATGATGGACCACTTGTTAAATTGAGTAAAGAATATGTTCAACTTATTCGAAATTTATCACGATTCAATTATGCAAATATTCATCTTTCCTTTTTGCATGGCATGCGGAGTTGTGATTTCTACCTACACAACATTCACTTATAATTTACTCCATTTTAATTTAATATATTTAAGTGGATCAATGACTTTTTCTTCATTCAACTTAATTTGATCTGTTTAAGTTAGCATTTAGCCTCAAGTTTTCAAATATGAGAATCCGTTGACGTAGTAATATATATATATAAATACGGTATGAAATAAGTATTAACATAGTATAATAGTGGACCACGGTCACAGTTGGCTTAGTTGCCACTTGCCATCGCTGCCGGTGACAAGTGTAATTAATAGTACTATTTTTCATTGGAGGGTAAAAAACACTTTTTAATAAAGTAATTTCGTATTGGAGACTCGAACTAGATACCTTATTCAAAATAAGAAGGGATGAAAAAGCACTTACTATTCACCCCAATCCTTTATTATTGTTGCTAAATAATTGCCACTAAATCCTTCTTTTGTTTTGTTGTAGTGAGTGAGTGCTACTTACATTATATTATTGTCTCTTGAGATTACTTCGTTTTAGTTTGTTTTTTTTAAATATCTATTTTAATTTTTCACAATTTTTTAATGTTAACACGACAGGTATAAAATTGAAAAATCAATCAAATAAAATATTTGAATTACTAGGCGTTAAGATACGTGGCTCAACTTCAACCCTCTAATGTTGTTACTCTACTATATATATATATTATTATTATAATGTAAAAAATAATTTACATGATATAAAAGACATCAATTGAAAATTGTCACATATTGTCCTGGAAAAAAACATTAGAGGACTAACGTCCTGAGAAATTTAAATCTCTTTATTATGAAGCATTTTATCTCTGCCATAAAACTTTTTAACATGAATTTAAATTTAATAGATTCTTATACGGAACGAAAAACAAAAAAGCTCATTATTTGTGTGGCACCTTTTGATTAAAGAGAAGATAAGGGGGTGGTCCACGTTGATTGTGGCTCACACGTTCCTTGAACGGGCCAAACGGGCTTAGTTGTAACTCTTGGGCCCATCTAAAAATAAAATCTTAATCTTAAACAGAAGACACCAATTAAAATAAAATATTTTCAAAACCAATTTTTTTTGGGGCAGGTCACATATATGTACACGTGTGTTAATTCTTTATTCCACTTGGTCTTTTCTCTTTCTCACCTTTTTAAAAATAATAATAATACTCAGTGTGCCTAATTTTACAAAAATAAATATTGGTCTTATCAAAATCCATTTTTTTCATTGATTGAGATTTCCTCTAATACCTTTTTATATATATTTTAATTACAAAAAACTGTGATAGTATGGTTGCTAAATCGGTTGTTTATTTCAAATAATCAAAATTTTAACATTTGAATTTGTACAAGTATGTTTTACTCTAGTTTTCTGACATTGTTTATGAGTAGTAGGGAGATAGAGAACTTTTTATTTTTAAAAAAAGTTTCAGATTAAAATATGAGTCTGTAATTTTCTTAATTGAATAAATATATCAGATAAGGTTGACAAAAGCAAGAACCAAATATTAATATGTGGCCTACATATAGTCATATCTTTTAATAGAATATGTAAAATATATATAATTATATGCAATTATTTATAAGATAATATAAAAATATTAATCGATAACTTAATATAACTAATATTAACTATGTGCCAACAACAACAATATTAATATACATAGTGAAATTTATAGTTAAAATTTTGAATGGAGCAGAATATACGTAGATCTTATTTCTATCTCGTAAATATAGAGAGATGTATTCTTGAAAGACCCTCAACTTTAGTAATAACCTACTGCCACAAATTAAAATTCATTTAATTAGAATAGTTTAATTTAATTCTTTTGTTTTGTTTCCCACTCAGTATTCGATATTCATGTTGGAGTCCAACTAAATCCAAATTCACGTCAAAAAGTCCCACATTAGGAATAAATCAATTTTATTTATTTATAATCCACTATTTGTGGACAGCATGAGAAAAGGAAATGGTCATGGATAGTTTCATACAAATATTCATAAAGGCCAGCCGGCCAGGTCATTTAACATGACTATAATGTATTTGAAAAAGAAGTCATTTAAAAAAAAAAAACATTTATTTCTCTTATTTGGTGGACCTCGATGGGGTTGGGGTTGGGGGTGTGGGGTATGATAATAAACTAAATTATAGGACATACTTATATAATTAATTAAGTATTCTATTTGTCCACTTTCGAATTGACATAGTGAATTTACCATTTTACCCCTATTAATTATGAAGTGGATGAATTTAAAATTTAAGATTTTCAAAATTTACACCTTTCAAAATTAATTTATTGAGGATATAATAAGTAAAAAGTTTGTTTATTTTTTATTTGCCAAAAAGGACAACTAATTAAGAACAGAGGGAGTACTTGTTTGGTATACATTAACTTGTCTTAATAAGTAACCCTTGTTTAGGTCAAGGGGGAACCTATATATATATATATATATATATATATTATGCGTTTAGTTAGAAAAAAAAAAGGCATGTGAAGCAGTTGTTACTGTATTTTAATTTAAAATCACTATAAAAACTCATAAACTTCAAATTTTAAATCCGTATCTTGATTTGATAGTTGATATACACTAACAAATAAAAATAGTTTTCTTATAATCTGGTCCAAAGGAGTAGAGTTCGACTTACTCTAGTTCATTGTTTAATCAATTCAAAGTAAACTTTTCATCTTATTTGTAATGATGAGATTTTATAGAAAAATAAATATTAGTACTGTATATCATATTTAACATCATGATTAAAAATACTGTATAATTTATAACTATACAAATAATATAATTGGTTCAAAACTATAGATTTTGAAAATCACATTTTTTATTTAGATTGTACCTAATTAAACAAGAGGACATGAATAAAATGGAGCGAATATAAATCTTTCATAGAGTACTCAATTACTATATTTTAAAATGAGATGATCACCTATTTCAATACAACATAGGAGTAATTACTATAAAGAGGTAAGAAAACACAATTGTCTTACATTTAAAGCAAAAGAAAAGAAAAGAAGATAAAAGTTAAAGAGATAAATTCCATTTCATTGACCTATGTATTCAAATAAAAAAACATTATAATTTGCACAATCAGACAATATTAATTAATAAAGGGAAAAGTTAAAATATGTTGTCAAACTTTATAAAATGATCAATTTTGTCATTCATCAATAGTTGGGTAGAATATGCTCTTATTATGTTAATATTAGTTCAAATAATGCCCCTCATTCTACTAATATCAAAAGCTTTATAAAATGAGAACATTCTTAATAAAGAAATATATCTATATTTGTCACTAAACTTTGCAAAATGGTACATAATAAAAACCATTATAAGTAAGATCAAAGAAGATAATATGTGCTTAATTTTATTTTTATCTTTAAAAGATCAAAATATTATTTCTAACGGACTATTAACTCAATCAAAATACTCCCAAATCAAATATAAATATAATGAATCCATATCAGAACAATAATTTTCTTAAAAAATATTTTTACATAAATTAAGACGGAATGGAGTATTATTCAAGTTGACTTATATAGGGACGTTATAATTGGTTGCTAATTAATTACTTAAGAAAAATGGACCACACTATTTCAGAGCATTAAATTAAAACTATAACCCGCAAAGGCAGTAAATGACAAGTCACATAAATAGCATAAGCTCCACTGTCCCCCTCTATACTAACTCTATTATTATTATTTTCTTAAAAAAAAAAAACAGCACTATCTGACACTGACAACTTCTTATAATAAAATCCTACGATTCATATCTAAGATTGACTGGCTCTACTTAATTTCTCGCGATATCTCTTTAATATCCCGATATTATAAGTGTTACGATACGATATACGAGATGGATTAGGATATTTTGTTCCTGACATTATCTCTACTTAACGTGTAGTGATGGAGATATATTCAATAAATAGAAATAGAAAAAATTGGAAAAAAGAAAGCGATATTTAACGTAACATTCAATCAATTAATTGGACCCACTTTCACCTATACGGCGCGTCTCTTCACGTAACATCTGCACGAAATCTGATTAACCAATCAAATATTGACAACGAAGCCTTGCGCAGGACAGTACTACTGTAATTCGCAACCATATAAAAATATGGATTTCAAATAAAAAAGTTGATTAAGTAGTAGTACTCACTCTTATTTGTCGATTTTGAATTTTGGTACATAGTCTTAATCTTAGAAAATGAATTCAAAATACTAAGCATTTTCTTTGTCTACTTTAAATATTATGATTTTCTTTTTTTTAAATCAAATTATAAGAACTTTGCCTAATATTTTATGATATATATTGATATGTAAAAAGTTACAATCGTCTAGTTTTTTAATATTTTTTATTTTTTATTTAAAATATCAAATTAGTGTAATCTAATTTAACTTTGTAAATTAGTCAAATTGTTTTTTGAAAAGCTCAACATGACAATTAAAAATGGACTGAGAAATTAATTAATATTAAGGGTACCGTAAAAAAATAATACTAAAAGTTACTCCCTCCATCCATTTTACTTTGTTAAATTTTGACTTGACACGCCTATTAAAAAAAATGATTAGTATAGTGAGTTATCATTTTATATTTATTAATTTATAGGGTCCCAAAGTCATTGACATTAACTCAATGTTAATAAATTGAAGATATGATAGGAAAAAAAATGTCCTTCCTTTATTTGTCATAAATGACAAGTATAAAGAAAAATTAAATTTAGAAATGTTTGACAAATAAATAGGGAAGTAAGTAGTAAGTAAAAATGAACAAAAAAGAATACTTTGTTTTTAACTAGTCCTTAAAAAATGACATTTTTTATTTGACAAATATTTCATATCGTTATCAATATTATCCATAATAAATCTCATTTATTTGACAAAAAATCCACAAAAATATACTCTATTCAATTTTATTTTTTTAAAAACAACAAAGCCTTTTTATTTTCTTAAAATTTAGCATCTCATCAAATTATAACACATAAATTTAAAGCAAAGCAGACAGCTTATCACGTGACTAGTGAGTTGGGTCAGATCATGATTATGTGATAAAAACTCACAAGGAAGACAAGATGTAGTGACAAAGTTAAATAGAAACTAAGGAAATTCAATTAAATATCTTTTATCAAAAATTATATTGTCTTAATTGATACAAAAAAAATATTTCCTTTTGCTATATAAATTGTTGAGCCTCTAGACATAAGAAAAGATCATAGTATAATAATAAATGGTATTAAAAGATTTCCATAAACACAAGTTTAAATATTAAGTGAAATAATTTAATGTTTTCTAAAAAATTATAAGATTTTTTTATTTCATCACTAATATCTTACGTTCGTTGTTTGGATACAAATTTAGGACAAACAATCCTTTGTCATGTATTCACAAAGTTAAAGTGAATACCCAACATGATCTTTCTTAAAAAGGACGAAGAAGAACTATAAAAAATTAAAGTGAGTGTTGGAAAATGCTATAAAAAATTAATGGTCAAAGATGCAAATTTGTCTGATGCAAAAAAAATGTGGTGACTATAATATTAAACAAAAATATAGTTTTGCGGGAAATAGAAATTATATACTAAGATATAAAGCTTATAGTTTTTCTTGAAGATGTACATATTCTTAAGTTTGAAATATACTACTCCTAGCACATAATTCAGCTAAAATTTTATGTTTATTTGTTGTTACATGAAGTTGTTTGAATTTTTATTTTATCTTTATATGTGGATCGTAGCTAAAGCTTTTTTTTTTTTTTTTTTTTTGTAATATATGATATTTTCTATGTTTCATTTTAGTTGTTCAAAGAGAGCTTTTTATGATAATTATTATTTTTTTTCGACTTTATCCTTAGCACTATTTATTTTAGAATTAAGAGGCACATATATCGAAAAAGATTAAAGAATTAATAAAAAATATATTGATCAAACAACCCTCCTCATTAGAATATTTTTTTCTTTAAGGATTGTGCCAAACTTTATCATGACAACTAAAACGGAATGAAAAGCAACTTACAAAAATAACTATATTTATAGGGTTAATATTTAGTTGTGATTGAATTTAAATTCACGTAATTCATTTTTAGGACCAACTCTATAAAAAAAATCATTCTCATATGTTCAAACCAAAATCTCCATTATGAATAGAAGAATTTAACCATCCCATTACTATCCACGTGAATAATATTTCCTTTGCCATTTATAATTGTCGTGTTGCGTTTTTCAAAAGTTAATTTGATTAATTTTCAAAAGTTAAATTAGATTATATTAATTTGATATTTTAAACAAAAAATTTAAATATTTAAAAACTATACGAAATGTTCTATAAATTGTATCTTTTAATATATCAATATGATTAAAAAATATCATAAAATATTAATCAAAATTCTTATAATTTAACTCTGAAAAAGATAATCATGAAAATTAAAAATACACGACAGAAAGAAGTAGTTCTTATTGGTGATTTAATGTTGTAAATTTACACCTTAGTTTCAAAATTGTTTAATTTATTAGTCATGTGATGTCGTGATTGATGACTCATCAACTGTTTAGAAGTCAAACTTTTCCCATGACTGAGAACAATCGATCTAGCCATCATTTTGTTTATTACTCAGTTTATTATTTTACGTTGTCTAATAATATTAGTTTATTTTATAAAATTAATAGATAATTTTAGTTCATAATTTGTTTATTATTAATTATGGTTATTCTATATTTTTTAAAACATTATATTTATTATATTCAAAAGTTGATACAATAAAATTATCCTTCTATTTATAATTTCTCAAAAAGTGTTTAGATTCAATAGTGGACAAGTATTATTGGATAAAGGGAGTAATGCTAGTCTCTCCGTTATATTTCAATTGTCATGATACCTTTTTTTAGAGTCAAACGATAAAAATTTTAGTAATGTGTTACGATGTTTTTTTTTTAATCATATTAATATGTAAAAATTGCATTTTATAACGCTTTTCGTATAATTTTTGAATATCTAAATATCTAGTTTAAAATATCGAGTTATTGTTATCTAATTTAACTTTGAAAATTAATCAAATTAACCTTTGAAAAGTGTAACATGACAACTAAAAAAGGACGGAGAGAATAGTAACAAATGTTGGTAACATTCATTAGTCATTACTTCCGGTTCTTCTAATTCAATATAAATATAAATGAATTATTGAAATATAAAAACTAGACATCAAAATACCGCTATTCATGAAAATTTCTCATAATTTTAATTTTAAATATTTAGAAAGTTAAAATTAAAATAACTGTTAATTTTAAGGAAAAAAATACACGACTTATTTCACATATTTTCTAAACTTTTCTATCATTTAAAAAATTACAAATATCCATATTCTCTCCTATTTTTAGATACATCACTTTACACGATTGATCGATCATATACATCACTTTATGCGATGTATCAAAACGTATGTAATGTATTGAGACATCAAGTGATGTATCTGAAATTGAGATATGATATATCAAAACGTTTTGAGGCGTATTTGATTTCCATCAATTTTTATTTTTTAAAAATAGTAGAAAAAAACATGTAAAACTTTTAACACTATAAAATTTGCGTAAAAGTCATTAGAAGCCCATATTGCTTGTGTATCTAACTTTAGCACCACAATTTTTGTTCCCACGTGTTGGTAAACGTGCTGGAATTAGAAAGTGAACATTCATTTACGACCAAAATAAGGGAAGTAGATAAAGTTCCAATAATATCTCTCCATTAACTTCCTGTTTTAAATAGTACACATTATTTTCGACCCACTTTTAAGATTGTGACACTCTAACACCTTGTTTGGATGGTTGCAATATATAAGCTTATTTTTTTAATGCCAATTATAAAGCGATAACGAAAACTCATGAATATTACTAATTAACTGGTTGCAACAAATTTTAAACATGTAGAAAATAAATTAACCACACAAATAAAATCTGAAAACTCATGAATATTTTATTGATAATATTGCAGGTACAATTCTGTTTCTTTCTTAGATTCTTCTCTCATAAGATTTATCCATGATTTGAGGATCGTTAGTGACGTATTTCTCGAAGTAAGATGATTTAGATTGGACCTTTATATGAATAGTTCATGACTTTTGTGGAATATATCGAGATATTCGAGATGTCTTTTCAAGGAAAATAATATTCTTTATATATAGGATGAATTAGGGTTTAGAGTTGAGTAACTTCCAAAAATTCTAATTGGACTTGAACATATCTTGTAGAGTCACAACTCAAATTAAACGCGTCTTGTAAAGTCTCATGAAATTTCAATATCAACCCCAACACATGTTATATTTATCAACAAATAATATAATATATTAGGAAATAATAAACAAAAATGTAAGGCGTGTGAAGAATAGAGACTGAGAGACAGAATACGGAGAGTAAGGTGGGTAGATAAGAATTAAGATAAGGTTTCTTTTAAATATCTATGTATTTATTTAGATTAAAAAAAAAACAAAAAAAAAAACACATATAAAGCTTATATTATAAAAAAAAGTCATTGTCACCCAGAGTCTGAAATGGTCGAAAATGGATAGCTAAAGCATTTATTTTTTATGATGATATGAGATGTCACGTCAAATAAAATTTATTCACACTTGATCATGATAATATGAAATTAAAATAATTAATTAACAAAAATATATTACTTTAAAAATACGAGTATTATTTGTTAGGTTAATGAATGTTAATATGTGGTTTAAGTTTGAATTGTCTCTATCATGATAAAGACAAGAAATTTTATTTTAAAGTGAAAAAAGAGAAGAAAATGACAAAGGAAATTCTTAATCAGGTCATGTCAATTTAATCAAACATAACTAATACCATAATTTAAATCGAAGAATAATACAGATTTTAGTAACTTGACTACTACTCATTAACAAGTGGGTCTCTCCTTGTTCCTATTAATCACGTGGGGGAAGATATTTTTAATTTTTTCATATTTGATTGTCAATTTTTAGTAAAATAAATTTTGTAAAAAGAGAAGAATGACTTTTCCTGTAGAAAAATAAAATTTTACTAGTAATATTTTATAGTACTCGTGTCCTTCTTACTTTCAACACAACTTTATTCCATCTTTATATTTTATAATATTTATTTAAATTATGTATAAATATTTTGAAATAAGTTTTTTTAAAAAAAATTGGATACCATCACAACAAAAGACTCTTTGATATTATTTTAAAAAGTGGAACAAACCTTTAAAGGAAAAATTGGAGAATAATAAAAAGTAAAAAAGAAAAGAAGAAGCCTGGAGTTGAAATGGGGCCATTTATAACGTGTCGATGCATCATAGTTCTGATCCACCAATTCCTTTGTCGGCAAATATTCCATTAAATGGTGGCAAAGAGTCATTTTTCCAGGAAAGTTATGCCCAAAAATATTATGGACCATTCGGTAGAATGTATAAAAATATTATTCATGTTTTTTAGATTTGTAAAATAAAAAAAATATTTTGAGATCAATTTGAGGGATAGTTGTGTTATTAATCAATATAATATATGTGTTAAAATTCTTTGTATTATTAATACTATATATGAAAATTCATGACATTAGTAATATACAATAAAATGCATAACTAATACCATAAGCTAAAAAAATGTGCCAACCATGATTAATATTATACAAAATGAATGTATTCATTATTTTTTTTCGAATACATTGTATCAAACGACCCATTACTATATGTATTCATTTTTTTTCCAATTTATATATTTTACTTTTTGATCTTTTTATGGTTAAAAGAAAATATCCTTTTTTCTTCGACATAATACATAAATAGGTTATTTTACTTACTTTTAACTGATATTTATGTCTTTCAATTCCTGATGTGCATAATTAGATGTTTAAACTGTTATAAAGCTAAACAAATAAGCACTCACGTCATAAATAACAAATGTGTGAGATGCACACATCATACCTAAGAAGTCACGTGCAATTTACCATGTAGAGTACGTGTATCTGCTTATTCAAATTTATAATAGATTAGATGCTTACTTATGCATACAAAAACATTTGAATGCACAAATATCAACTAATGCTAAATTAAAATACATATTTATGTATTATACTTTTTCATTTTGACAATTCTTTGAATTTAACTTTTTTTATGTCAATTTAAATGCACAAGATCGAGAAATATTTTAATACCTTCAATATATTTTTAATTCAAAATTATATGATTTGGATATCTTTTTGTTTTCTCAATTTTCATGTTAAATTAAAACACACAAATAAATTAGTAAATCGAAGAAAGTACAATTTATTTAAGCCAATGAGTGGAAGTGTTTGTTGAAGAATGGGGTCACCAATGCATTTGTCCACTTGTGCGTAAAAAAACATTTTTTTTTTCAAATTACCAAAACAAATATATCTAAAGATAGCATTTTTTTGAAAATAATAATAAAAAAACATAATAATGAAATCATACCAAATACACATAATATTTTTAAAGAGGACAAGAACAATGTAACCAATCACTTCTAATTCCTTGAAAGTGTTATTAAAATTGGACCACTGCTTCTTATTTTGAATCGAACGTTAGTTCAAGTGCAATTTTTCATTAAAAAAAAGAAATTGATTTCAAATTTATTGCATTTTAAAAAAAAAATTGTGACATTTTTTGAGATGCAAATTATTAATCTTCTGAGCAATATTTAAAGTATATATTATTTTTTAATCATATTGACTTGACAAAAATAAAAAAATTACATAAATTCAAACTGAAAAGATATTAAATTGTGAAATATAATACTATTATTATGGTAGTTGACATGCCAACGCGGCAGCACCATGAGGCGCGTGAAGTAAAGGCCATTCAAAATTTTTATGCTGTTGGATAATGCATTTATCGGTTTTTTTTGTTGATCTTTATAAATGTCACGAACCGTATATGGGAACTAAAAGAGTTAGGTAGGATCGAGAGATTAATTTGAAATTTTTTAATTTTGTTTACACTATTTTCATATTTGCTAATTTTTTTTACCCTATTTGATTCTCTCATATGTTAATTTTTCATATTTTAAAATTTATTTAATAAAAATTTCAAATCCATCACTACTAATAAACCTTTAGATTCTCCCACTTGCACATAAATTGGGAAACCCTACACCTTTTTCTTTACTCTTCATTTATCTCTGACCAATAAAAAGTCGTTTCGTCTGAATTTTTCAAGTCATTAATTCTCCAAAAAGCTTATCAGGAATAAATGGGCTGTCCTTTTCACTCTTCTCTTCTCGTGGTACTAAAAATGAGTAGGATGGCATTTCAGTAAATCTAAGCCCAAGTTGGACCTGAAAAATTAAGAGCCATATCTGAGAAAATTCATCGTTTCCTAGAAGGGGATCTGAAAGACTGAAAAGTTTCGCTACTCTAATTCTACCCGTCCGATTCCCTAATTCAATTAACCAGGTAAGATCAAGAGCTCAAAGTTTGCCACGTGGCCATTATTCTTTCCATAAATTTAATTGTGTTGATTTATTTTTAATAATCTGCATTAATATGAAGAAATTAAGATAAAGAAGATCAAATTTATCAAGTCATAATTGATTTATATTTATTTTAAAAAAAACATAGAGAATGATTATAGAAAAATTAAAATAAGTAAAATAGATATAATATCGTAAATCACAAAGAAAGATAGTATTACAAAAAAATAAATTTATGAAATTATCCCTATCCGAGCATCACGGTGACAAGTCAGTATCCAAGCCGAAGAGTCGACAGCTGTCGGCTGTTGATTCCAAGCTGTCTAAGAAAATGAAATTGTAACCGGCTATATGGGCCCCACAAAACTGACTTATTGAATCGTTGTTGTGCTTATCAATGATAAGTAGTTGTACTTATCTGAGAGAAATCACAATTTCCTCGAAATAATGTATCGCAAGAGGTATTTTTCATTTTCTCGGCGATACGATAAAAGGGAAATAGCAACACACAATATATAGACTTCTATATTTAGAGAGAGAGTGAGTGAGAAGGATATATACCTATTTTGTGCCTCGAGCTCGTCGATAATTTGTCCCATTTTGCATTATCTAATGTGGGTTTTCGTTTTTCTCCTCCCATCTTCTTCCATGGATCTATCTGTTCGGTGAACCTCTGTAAACCAGTGTACGTATATGCTTCATGGAATATTTACTTTTTTTCCTCAGTGTTTGCTTTTCGCTTTAATTTCTCCACTTTCTCTCTCCCTCGCTTTTGGTTTTCATTTGGACCCCTTTTCCTTTGCATCTTCGATTTCAATGGATTTAAAGCTGCTTTTCTGTCTCTGATCCTCTCGAAACAAAACCCCTATCTTTCTAAAGGAAAAAAAATCACTTCTTTTTGTATTTGGGTCGTTCTACTTTCACGACATCTGCGTCGGTGGGTGAAAATGGAGTTTTGTTTGTTAGATTGAAGATTACTTGTCATTAATCGGATTCTGGGTTGGGTTTAAATTTGTTTGGATCTCTTTTAATTTTTTTTCCCTTTTGTTAAATTTTGGGGATTAGTTTAATTTTGAACAGTACTTTGAGTTTGGGGGCTTGTGTCCGCAATAATTAAATGCTTAGATATTTAATAATTAAATAAAGTTAGTGGGAGCTGACAACATATTTAATCATATGGATTAGTTATTTGTTTATTATTATTATTATTGTTAATAGCTCTGAAGTTTTTAGTTAAACTCAAATAAATTCATTTATGGAATTTTGCAGATCTGCACAAACACTGTTTTTACATACTAGTTCTGGGCTTGAAGACGAGGTAGTAGCAATGTCATCTCTCAGTAGAGAGCTTGTATTCTTGATCTTACAGTTTCTAGATGAGGAGAAGTTCAAAGAAACAGTTCACAAGTATGTACCTATTTCAGTTTCAATGCTTTCATTTTTAGCAGATTATGAGCAGTTTAACTTTTTACATTCTTGAGTGGTGGTTTTGCCACTGTAACACATTGCTAAAAGGGCATTTTTTCTTTAATCTGTTGCTATAGGCTTGAGCAAGAATCTGGTTTTTTCTTTAATATGAAGTACTTTGAAGATGAAGTGCATAATGGTAATTGGGATGAAGTTGAAAAGTATCTCTCTGGTTTTACCAAAGTGGATGATAACCGATATTCCATGAAGATTTTCTTTGAAATAAGGAAGCAAAAGTATCTTGAGGCATTGGACAAGTAAGATTATGTCTTTTTGGAGGAATAGTTGCTTTCTTAGATTTACATATTGATGAATTGGTTTATTTGAGTTTGTGATAGGCGTGACCGGTCCAAGGGTGTTGAAATTCTTGTAAAAGATCTTAAAGTTTTTGCATCTTTCAATGAGGAGCTTTTCAAGGAGATAACTCAGCTGTTGACACTAGAGAATTTCAGGTATTACCGCTGTATAATTTGTCAATGAAGATAGAACCCTTTTCTAAATGTGTAATTAAGCGGTCTGATCAATTTGTAGGGAGAATGAACAGCTGTCCAAGTATGGAGATACTAAATCTGCACGAGCTATTATGTTGGTTGAGCTCAAAAAACTTATAGAAGCAAATCCCCTGTTTCGTGACAAGTTGCAGTTTCCCAACCTCAAAAACTCAAGGTTACGAACTTTGATTAACCAAAGGTGATGCCCTTGAAACTTCAGCATTCATTTTGAAAGCTATAGTGGTCTAAGCTACAGTGCCAGAGCATATTGTACTTTGAGCTATAGATCCTTTAGGACCTTTGAAGTGCTATGCAATGTAAGCAGCTCATGGATATTGGTTCATGTACTTATCTTAGAATTCATGATGACAGCATTAGTCAGCATCAATGTAGCCTGCCTGTCGTTATTCAAGTGACCTAGCAATACTAGGTTATTGTAAATTGGGAACTGACAATGAATGCGTGCTGCAGCTTAAATTGGCAGCACCAACTATGTAAAAATCCTAGGCCAAATCCAGATATCAAAACACTGTTTGTGGATCATTCTTGTGGACAACCAAATGGTGCTCGAGCTCCGTCACCTGCAAACAATCCATTGCTTGGATCAGTGCCCAAACCAGGCAGCTTCCCTCCTCTTGGTGCACACGGGGTTGGTTTTTTTGTACAGCTCACTTGCTACTTATGCTTAACCACTTAGAGTATTTCTTATTCTGTTACAAACTTTGTTCAGCCTTTCCAACCTGGGCCAGCACCTGTGGCAGCTCCACTTGCTGGGTGG